>NW_013672638.1:10306-12018 GCF_000517525.1 Limulus polyphemus
TTAATGATATATTGTAAAATAAATACAATTAATAATATAATTAAAAAACAATTAATAATATATTGTAAAATAAATACAATTAATAATATAATTAAAAACAATTAATAATATATTGTAAAATAAATACACTTAATAATATGATGTAAAATAAATACAATTAACAACATAATTTAGAATAAAAACAATTAATAATAAGCTACAGAGAGTACGAATAGAATGGTTTCCGTGAAACTGACCATCGTTTCTTCATTTGCTATAAGAACCTTAGAATTCGAATTCGAATTAAAGCGGCCAACATTCGCGGGCGAATGCAACATGTCTCCGTCACGTAATCTCAACATAGCCAATTTTGACACCAGAAAAATCACAATAAACACAGAAAAATCGAAAATTGTCTATGTCACTGCTTGGGACCTGCAAGAAAGCATCTCCGTATTAAATCGCATGTAAGGTGGTTGACATACACATGAATAGTTTACGAAACCCACAAATTGTATTTTCCTCGTTGAAAAATTGAGCAAAATACAAAAATTCCAAAACTGTCTATATATTTCTGTTTGGGACCCACAAAGAGTATCTTTGTACCAAATTACAGGTAAATTAGCCGAAACAAGCTTTAGTAAAGTAAAGTAGCTGACTAAAACCCCCAAAAAAGTATGGATTTATTTAACATTTTGACCTTCCTAAAATGATTAAAATGAGTATATCCCACATTTTTGTATATATGGGATCTGTAGAAAAATATATTTTTACCCAATCTCATATGAATTGGTCGAAAAACGGCGGATTCATAATAATAAAAAAAATTCTAAAATTAAGCTCTCTTGTGGCATTTTGGCCCCCTATAATTATTAAAGCTGGGCAAGTCCACTATTTTTGTTTGTCAATGTGTGGGAATTGTAGAAAAATATCTTTATACCAAATCGTAGATCGGGCAGAAGATGGCCGAGTAATTGATCAAAAAACCTAAAAATTATGCTTTTGTGAGCTCAGACCCCTTAAAAAGACTGAAAATGGACAAATCCAACTTGTTTATATGTAAATGGATTGGGCGCACAAAAATTTGTTTGTGCAATTTTCATCTTGTTTGCTATAAATATGACTGCACATGAGCCAAAAATATAGATTTTTGGGTTGTTGAAGTATGACTCCATAAAATCCATGAAAATGCCTAAACATAATATAAAATTAAAAAGCGTCCAGGTATGTTAGTTCAAGGTATAACTCCACCAAGTTTCAAGTTATTCCGCCGAAAAATGAACGAATAGCGGTCGATTGAAAAGTGGTTGGAAGAAGAAGAAAGAAGGAAATAACAGCATGCGGGAACATAAATACCTGGTCACAAGTAACGAGAGCGGCGGTGAGGGAGTAATATTTTAAAATTTCTTCGCCAAAATCCTCTTGTTGTTTTAAATATTTAGATCAGTAATTTAAACCACATGATTTAATCATGTCGAAATCAATTTTAACTTCCAATCAGAGCAAGCTATTTACTTATAGCAAAACTAAAATTCCTGGTAAGGAGTTAACTAAATACACTTTTATTGTATTATAAAAAAACCCAGAATGCATTGTTTCATCATTCGGGTATGCTTGCTGTTAAAGATGGCCCGGCATGGCCAGGTGGTTAGGTCGCTTGACTCACAATCTGCGGGTCGCGGGTTAGAATCCCTGTCACACCAAACATTCTCGCTCTTTCAACCGTGAGGACG
>NW_013672638.1:12136-18314 GCF_000517525.1 Limulus polyphemus
AAGTAAGGCTAAAGATGAGTATGGTGGTTATTAATTCGGTAACTAGAGTTACACTTAGGTGTTCTGATGTACGGTACAGCAGGGTTAGGTCGCTTGACTCACAATCTGCGGGTCGCGGGTTAGAATCCCCGTCACACCAAACATTCTCGCTCTTTCAACCGTGAGGACGTTATAAAGTGACAGTCAATCCTCCTATTCGTTGGTAAAAGAGTAGCCCAAGAGCTGGCGGAGGGTGATGATGACTAGCTGCATTCCTTCTAGTCTTACATTGCTAAACTAGGGACGTCTAACGCAGATAGCCCTCGTGCAGCTTTGCGCGAATTTCATAACAAACAAACCAAACTTGTTAAAGATATTTTGGCTATAATCCTAGAAGTGTCTCACGAAGTTCGGCCAGGATATTCAGGTTACTCATAAATACAGATATTAAGCTAACAATGAAAAACAAATTCCGAAACATTAGTATTATAATAATATATAAATCTAAAAGTTAATAAAATTAGATATATTAAACATTCTAATCAATACTATTAGTGAAAGTAACAATAAAGAAATAATTAAAGTATACCATATTTACTGATCACACAGAATTTAACGTTTATTGAACAACGTAACCGTGTATAAGCTGGTGTTTACACGATCCTCTCTAAAAACGTCTTGTGACAAATGACAACCCACCAGACAGTGTAACTTCAGAGGAGACTGACATCTGAGATAAATGACCACGATACACGTTACTGTTTAGAATGTGGAGTCAAGTAGCAGGACGTTAGCAAAACAAAACTAATATTTAGGAAGATTCAAAGCAATAAATTAGAAACTAAATGAATACCTGAATTACATCCCCCTCCAATGCATGTACTTACACCACTAAAATTCGAGGTTCGATTCCCCGCGGTGGACAGAGTGCAGATAGCTCAATGTGTAGCTTTGTGCTAAAAATCAACAACACAACAACTTGAATCGTACAATAAACAGCTGGAAAATTTCTTGTGTAATAAAAATATATAAATGTTGCATGTAATACAAAGTAAACAATACGTTAAATATATTAAGAGCTATTTAGCACAATAACTTAACTGTCACTTAACAAAACACACGGACCAGGCAACAGAAAACTATAAACAACGTTAAATTCTTATGATCCGAAATGAAAACTCTATAACCTTTGAAAAAATCAATAGTAATGATAATACTTAAAAAGGGTAATTTATAATAATCGTAAATATGGCAATAAAAGTAACTAGCAAAAAAAAACTAATGTAACATAACTGATTACTTGATATCGTATTACACACAGAATGTTAGATAAACAACATTGTATGGTTATAATTTGAGAAAGATTTGATTTTTAATTTGGGCTCATTATATCTAGAACTCTTGCTTCTAACAGTAGAAGAAACTTATAATAGAAATAGGATATTTTTAGAGGCCAAGGGCAAGGTAATAAGAATTACTACAGCAGTCCCACATTTATTGATTTACAGCCATTCGGAAATTAGTATAGCATGACTCAGCATCTTTATTCACTCCCATAGTTCTATTCCTGAAAGTACAGTTACAAATATGTGCCATTATTAGGGATTATCAGTTTTTATTGACCATACACGACCAACAATAAAAGACGACTTGACCGAATTATTGCCAATTTATGCAGTCATTCACTGTATAAAAAGCTACAAGATATACAATGTTCTCAAAGTCATATAAATGCCTTTAGTTATTGGTACTCTTTACCAAAATTAAAACTGTTGACATCCACCTTTATGTTATTAAGATCTCGCTCTTACAAATAGAATAACATTTGTAGGATATCATAGGACTGATGTTTAACGAGTATCTAGAGTGATCCTTAATACACATGTATTCACCAGACAGCAAGAATTCATTTGCCGATGCTTGCTTCTATCAGTTTTGTTAACGCCTACTAATGTAGGGCCTGTAAAGATGGTGGGGTGATGTCGTTGGTAAGTCATTCGTCTTTATCACGGGTTAGATCATTTGAACGAGAGAAATAATCGAAGTTTTCCCGAGTGTCTGGATCATGATAGCAGTGTACTTCCAACAGGGGGCGCTGATCAGACGTTACTACATTTTAGTTCGTTAACAGTTCCTGTGTACAGAGATGTTTTTCGTACTGCTGTTCAAGTGATGCAAGGTATGGAGTTTTTGCTCACTTTTTATCTTAAAGAAAGATTGGATATTTCACAAGGATCCTGAATGAATTAATATCGATATGCATGTGAAAGAAAAAAAATCAGTCAGGTCATTAAATCGGACTTCTAAGAGTTAGCAATTGGCATTATTATAAAGATGGTTGTTACAACTGATATAAACTTTTGGTATATATGAAGTACAAAAACATTTTTGTAGAGTTCATCTGATAATTTAATGAATACGTTTACATTCCATAACTGGAACACTATTATACATATGTTTTATGCAAGTCCTTGAAGTGATATAATTTAACTGTATATAGTGGTTGTTATAAATATTGTAGGGAAATAAGATTTAGTTTGTATGTTTATAATTACTATCTTTCAAATCAGCTGTTTCATTATTTTCAGAAAGTATGTCTTCTAAAAACCTTTTCTTGTGCATAATTTGTAAACAAAATGGGATATTTAACACATTAATACCGTAGAATATCGAAAAATGTATTACGTTAGTAAGATGAGTTGATAAACTAGTAATACTTTATCGAAATATTTTACGATATATAATACTGAGAGATGTATTATACAGAGTTTGAATACGTTATGTTAAAACGATTTTTGGAGCTTCACCGCGTCATTACAGTCCATGTCGCCACATCCAGTTATACTCTATCTAACGATCGTGCATCTTGACAATGGCCCTGTAACGTAGTTTCCATTGCTAGAGGTTCTGTCAGTAAGGCTTCTATGTCCAAAGTACTCCACTCCTAACGTAATGTTTTCCGCAATCCATCTAGTGTACGAAGATAATGGTTTTCCAGTGAACAGTTCAACAGTCTGATCGTTACAGAAATCCACAGGCACTATGTACAGCGAGTTAACCGGTATGTCTTCATATGTAATAGCATGAATACAAATTTTGTTCTCCAGCTGTTTGAGGTATGCTACAACTGAACAGAAGACATGACAGGAAGGATAATCTTTGTGATCCCATACTCTGTTTGTCTCGTTTTCCTACAAAGCCGGTATTTCTGTGTGGTACAAATGGTTCAGAATATTGCTCTTATAGTAACTAGAGTTCACCTTGACCTTTGTAACCATTCTCCTGATCCATATCTTGACCCGGGTGTAGTATCAGCGATGAGCATGAATCCCTTCGAAAATGTTTGGCGACATGCTTTTTTACAATTTTTGGAAATTTTTCATTGAAGATAAAAAAATGACACTAGAATTGTTACAGTTATCAAGTCACAAACACGTTTCGTCCAGCTTTACCACATATTGAAATTATCCCCGGTAGATACCGTTCATACAGTTTTCTACAGTTAGTCCTCGTTTCCTAAATATGTCATGGAAGCAACTTGTGTACACATAATTTGTGTCGGTTTTTGAAGCGGAGATCTTTTTGATTATGTGACGAATCGTTGCTTGAATAAAGTGACCTGTTTTCTTGGATTCTCACCTGTTACAAGAAGTCACACTTTGCTTACCACGGCTGGGGTACGACTTGTTGCAGTCTCTTTCTACATAGTCCCGAAACCTAAAGTTGATCCATATTCCTTTGTTTTCCAATGACATTAAATAGAAGGGATACATTCATCTTGAAAATTCTAAATCTCCGACCTGATCACCTCTTTATAATCTAAGCGTATGAATATTTTAGACTGAAAAGGAATTGTTACATATACTTTCTAAAAGCGACGAATTTTTGGTGGCATCACACCACACTAATTAGAACACCAAACAATGTCAAAATGTATTTCTGATACATCCCGTTCCACTAAAACTTTATATTGGCTGTTTTTATTACGAAACTTGCTGATTTCCTTATTCAAACTCATTGTAACATAACACATTCAAACCTCTATATTTGTAAGACGGGATAGGGTAAATATTAACACTATTATAATACATAATATTGAGAGTTGTACTATATTTAAAAGATGGACTAGGTTAAACATTAACAGTTTTATCTTATTGTATGTTTCCGTTTCACAGCGAATTCGCTGGTAAACTTCTCGCTGGGGGGGGGGGGGTTGCATTATATCCTTTCCAAAGAAGAATAGTTTATATTTGTAGAGAGTAACTGTTAAATATTGTAGAACCAAAAATAAATAAAAAGTTTAAAACAAAGAACAATGCTTAAGAAGGAAAACACTCTAAACCAAAACTCTACTGAGATGAAAGTGAGAATGACTCCAGGTACCGCTAACCAGGTAATAAACAATGATTCGAAGTAAAGGAAACAGCCACCCCTCAAAATCAACGGTTGGTTTCATGGCAAAGATGGCTGAATAAATTTGAATCATATAAACCTCATTCGACCACATAGCTATCTGATCTTACACGTAAGACTTATATACACTTTGTACTTTTGGTCTGCTTAAGCGTGGTTTTGGAAGCCAAAGCCCACGTGCAGTGGAGACTGTGAAAATTTTGTACAGATGTGTTGTATTAAACTGGCCCAGTCATTCTTTGCCAAATATTGTTAAAATAGAAACTGCAAAGATGAACTGTTGTATTGATCATCAAAATGATCATGATTGACAACAGAAGAAGTAGTTCCAAGGGCAGCACGTGTTTTTATCAAGTATAATTGTAACCTCAGTTTTAATCGTGACACTTGATTTTATGTAAAAAAGGACAAGAATTCTAGAACTGCTGTATTATCATATTTTAATGCGATGTTTTCAATTATATTATGTTGTTTATTTTTAACACAAAGATAAGCAATGGGCTTTTGTACTGTGCCCACCATGGGTACCGAAACTCGATTTTTAGGATAAAAAATTTACCGCTGAGTTAGTGGAGGGCAATTATATTATGGATATGACACATTCTGGAATTGCCTTGATTTTTTTATGAGGATTAGCATGTTTAACACTGATTTTAGGATTGTGAAACTGCAATTTTATATATTCAACAAGCTGATACGTTTAATAAGATTATTGGAATTGCAAAAAATCTCTATATCTACTATTATTGCATTTTCTTACACAATAATTAAGTTTAACACTGTGAAAAGAAATGGAAAACTGCTCTTTTTTTCAGTTTTAAACATGAGGAATAATATGGACTTGAACAGCTTTTTATGTTTGAAGCATAGTTATTTAGTTTCTTGATTATATTAACATGTTAGTCTTCTAATACATAAAGAATGTCGCGTTTTTACCAACTGGTAGACAGAATCTTATATAATTACTTATAATTATAATTTTCTTCAGTGTATCAAACAAATTAGACGTAAATTAAATATAGCCGACACGCATCAGATCTACGGAATTACGATAAGTATTGAAACGCATCAGATGATACAAACATAGGAGTCACAAGTATTGAGCTATTACAACTAAATGATCCATTCATTATTAACCTGAAACAATAGTATAGAAAATACAGAATAAAAGCGAATAAGCCGAACAATTGCGTTAAACAGAGCTGTAACATCTTGGTTTTATGTATAATTCATTAATTGTTTGAAATGTCCTGTATTACTTTCCACAATTCACAATTGTTTGGTTGCCGTTTGGCCTTCTCATATATTTACATATGATAGATAAATGTTTTGTAACATAAGTTAAAGCAGAAGTATCGTTATTGAAATGAGCTCATAACACAGTAGTTAGATTGTATGCATACTGTTTTGAACGTTTTTGTGAAACCTGCGGCCTGTTCGTTACGTTAGTTATATTGTTACGTCTCTGTTCGTTTGATAATTTTCCGTAGAAATTTTTTCCGAAAAACTTCAGCGATACAAGTTCTTTCTTAAATAAAACTAGTTTATTCTTTCTCAGTACAATTTTGCAATACACTTAATTTCCACAGTCACTTTAACTAAAGCACACGCTATAATTCACAACGATTCACGCACTTTTCTTACGACTTGACTTGATTATCTGTCTCTCTCTCTTCAATCTGCAATTATTCATATCTATGACGTCACTTCTCACCTGTCTTATATACACTGAGTGGTCACAAGTAAATAGACACCTAATTTTTCGTCATTTAACTGATTTATGCTA
>NW_013672638.1:19252-21345 GCF_000517525.1 Limulus polyphemus
CATCCTTTCCGCTAACACTTTCACAAATTCTGACACATTTTCAGGCAACTCTTCGTAATGTGGACGTCCTGTTAACAGATCCACTGGCAATCGAAGTCCCCGACCAAATCAACTTAGCTGGAGTGTATCCAGTGGCTTCATGCTCTGCTGTTCTATAGGCCATCAACAGTGGAGGGAGTACGACATCCCAGTCATCTTGGCATCTATTACAAAACTTTGCCAATTCCTGTTCCAGTGTCCAGTTGTACTTTTCTACCATCCCATCGGACTGTGGGTGAAGTGGCATTGTTCTGGTCTTTCGTATGCCAAACAATTTGCAGCACTCTTGGAACACAGCTGATTCGAAGTTACAGCCTCGATCTGAATGCAGTTCGTATGGCATACCAAATCGGAAGAGGAAATCACTAATAGCTGAAGCTACAGTTGTAGCTTCCTGATTTGGTATTGCATATGCCTCAGGCCACTTGGTGAAATAATCCATCACCACACAAACGTACGTGTTTCCAGCACACGTTTGGGGCAGAAGACCAACAATATCAACGGCTACTCTTTCCATTGGTGCGCCAACTTGATATAACTTCATTGGAGCACGTCCCTTATGCTTGGGTCCCCTTTTAGCACAACATGTACTGCATGTTCTGCACCATTCTTCCACATCTTGCCTCATACCTATCCAGTAAAATCTCTGTCGTAGGTGACTCAATGTCTTCTTAACTCCGAGATGTCGTCCTGTTAAACTATCATGGGATTGACGCAGCAAAACTTTCCGTAACTTTCTTGGTATAACTGTTTGCAAGGTCGTCACTTTCCCATCTGCAGTTTCCCATCTCAGGAGAAGAATACCATCTTCAAGCTTCAACTGGTCCCATTGTGCCCAATAGTTCTTTGTCACAGGGCTTAAGCTAGACACCTTCTCCCAAGCAGGGCGCAAAACACTTGCTTTTGGCTTCAAATCTTGATCTTTCTCCTGCTCTGATTTAATATCTATACCTGGTTCCATTTCACCATCATCAACTGTTTCAGTTTGCTTGACTTCAGCTTGATGGCACCTGGTTAGTTCAACCTCTCCTTTGCAGCAATGTCTGCAGTCATTTTTGCAGGGTCTTCGGCTCAGTCCAACGGCGTTTCCATGAGATTTTCCTTCTCTATATTCAATATCATAATTATACTGGTCTATTTTTCCGATCCAACGTGCCAGTTGTCCCTGTGGGTTCTTTAATGATCTTAACCAGCGTAATGCAGCATGGTCTGTCCTGATGGTAAACCTTGCACCACAGAGGTAAGGATGGAAATATGTCAGACTCTTTACTATAGCAAGGAGTTCCCTCCGTGTTACACAGTAGTTCCTCTCTGGTCTACTCAAAACCCTACTGAAGTAGGCCACCACATGTTCCTTTTCCCCCACTTTCTGAGACAACACCCCTCCAATTCCGACATTACTAGCATCACAATCCAGTATGTACAGCAGTGTGGGATCTGGAAGCTTTAAAAGTGGAGTGGAGGCCAATTTTTCTTTCAATGTCTTGAAAGCATGCTGGCAAGAAACTGTCCGTTTGAACTTCTGGCATTTTTTAGTTAAATCATGTAGTGGAGCAGCTATAGTTGCAAAGTCCTTCACAAACTTCCGGTAATAGGTACAGAGTCCCAAGAAACTTCTTAACATAATGTCCTGTCACACCACAGAGCTTCTGTACAGCTTCTGGTACTCCTTTGCGATCCAGTACCTTGATACTCACAAGGGTTTGCTGAGATGCAGAATCTATGACAAAGTTGCACCTTTGGCCATCCAGCTTTCCTATCATGTAGACACTATGTGTGCTTGCCATTTTACACATAGCTGTTGGGACTTTCACGATGGTGGTTGGTGGGTGTCCCTCAGCACCAACCACTACTGATTTCCTGAAGCTGACTTATTGGTGGTATTCTTCTTACACTGTCTCCTCATATGTCCTTGCTCTCCACAGTTCCAACAACCTTTCTGGGTATCAGCCTGTCATGGCATTTTCCCCGTGTTGAAGTTGCCAGCATGAGCTCTCTTGTGCCCAGTTTTGTTACAGTGCCAGCAAAGTCCCTCAAACTTCTCCGAAAGCTGC
>NW_013672638.1:21583-22905 GCF_000517525.1 Limulus polyphemus
CTATGCCGTCACTTCTCGCCGGTCTCATATATACGAAATAGAGAGCGTCTGGAGAACACTCGAGCCTTCAGGAACGTTCTAGATGCTCATTACGTGTTACCAAGGTCACGTGACTTCCGCTGTCGTAACAATATCATTGCTTTTTGTCAACACACACCAACAAACCACAGCAAGTAACTCTATAATTAGGAACAGACCTTTACTATACAGAACCAATCAGATTCTTTAAAATATATGGTGGTAGTTTTTCCTCTCTAAAAGTGTTAATAACTGCCTTTATAAAAACGACATGGAAACTAGATTAATAGTTTCTTGTCACCATCTTCATGCACTCGGTCCAACCATATCTAGCATCATTATTTACGCTAATTGCTTAAACTAATATCACACGACGCTAAATGCTCTTTGATTAGGATAATTTCATAAAATTTAGGAAATTTATGCTTAAAAGTTGTTAATGAATAATAACCGTCCATCCGTATGATTCTTTTGAAACGTTGAGCTAGAAACTGTTAATCCAGTTTGCTTGGCTTAATCAGTACTTAGGTATTTTGCACGTCCTTTCACCCTATAATTTTGCTGCTATAAAATCAGTCTTCTTTAATCCGAATGACAAGAAACTAAAAAAAGTCCACCTTTACTTTCAAATGAAGCTGTAGTAAATCTTTGAGACCAATAGTTCACCTGGCTTTTTTGCGTAAGCGTGCGCAAAAATATTGGTCAGAATAGAACGGTTTTTGTTGAATAACTTTCAACAAATTTCTTATAACTAGACCACATTTGACACAGATTTCTAGGTTGTAAAGATCTATCAGTGTAACAAATTTGAGAAAAATCCCTGAAAGTTGTATATGTTTTTCTATCTAACAACTTTCGGTGCGAAAAAAATAAAGGAAGAAATTTCAATCAAAATTTGCAATTTTATATCTCGTGTATTTTTTATTGGATTGCTTTGAAATTTGGTATGTGAAGTAAGGGTCCAGTAGTGCACATCCACTGAAAATGAGTGACAGTTTAGTGTACCACAGTCTGAGCTACAGAAAGTGGAAAATTGATAAACTATCACTCCTGTTAATAATGTTACGACAGTGGAAGTCACGCGACGCTGGGAGCTTGCGCGCTGGAGTTTCTAGAAGGATCGTGACTTAGCGGGCAACCTCACGAACGTCCCAGCGTTTACTAGACGCCCTCTTTTTGTTTAGTATCTAAGCCGGAGATAGATTGCATAGAAATATTTCGAGTCAAGCGAGTGCAGTAGGCACCGTAAGTAAAGTGTGTGTGAATCGCTGTGAATTATAACGTGTGTTTATAAAAGTAGTTAA
>NW_013672638.1:23492-24862 GCF_000517525.1 Limulus polyphemus
AGATTGCATAGAGATGATCGAGTCAAGCGAGCAGTAGGCACCGTAAGTAAAGTGTGTGTGAATCGCTGTGAATTATAACGTGTGTTTATAAAAGTAGTTAAGTTTAAAGTGACTGTGGAAATTAAGTGTATTACAAAGTTTGTAGCGAGAAAGAATAAATTAGTTTTAATTAAGAAAGGACTTGTATCGCTAAAGTTTCTCGGAAATAATTGTTACGGGAAATTATCAAGCAAGCAGATACGTAACAATAACATACAGTGTGTGCTGCAAGATGTTTTGGCTGCACGACACTCTACCGCGTGTCCTAATAATAGATTCCCCATTGCCATTCCACATACGTTATTTTATACACAATAAGCGAGATGATAGTATTGACCGGAACAGGAAGTGATAAGTTTAGTTTATGTAATTTTCATTTGACAAACTATATTGTTTCTTGTACTGGCATATTTAAATAATCAACGTCGAAAGTGACAATTTTGCCCTTACTTATATTAATATTTCATATTTTAATGGCAAAGCCCACATTGTTTTTTATATGTGACAGTCAGGGTTTTGCTATAACTGGAACTAAATGTTCTGTTAATTAATCATTTGGTTAGTGAATGTGTTATAGATACCACATTGAAAATTACAGGTCTAAGAGGACAGTTACTCTTATGTGTATTGGGTAGACTATACATGTATAGTTGATACATTTTAAAGTTCTTTTAATGGTTTGGATGACCTGCAAGAAGAGTACGAAGAGACCTGTTAAAATCAGAAACTTTCTTAAGAAGAGGATTATAAACCAGTTTTTAAAAAAGAAAATCAAAATCCATAGCCTAGAGTTATTCTTTATAAACCTTTGAGGTTATAAGAAGAAAATTTCAAAATATTTTATAGGGTTGAGAAGTTTTAAGCCATGCATTAGTTTCGAATAACATACTAAACTTATTGTTATTCATATTTCTTCATGCTTAAGTTTTTCGGGCGTCACAAGACTGGCTATGATAAATAGCTTCTTTTTCTATTGGTCACAGATACCTGGTCTTCCAGCTGAGTTTACATCAAATATAAAACGCCTCCAATAATCCCGAGTTTACCTTTTCTGTAACTGTTTTAAGATAGACTCTTTTTTGTTACAAATGAAAGTTCTTAATTCTTGGTTAGTTTTACGGAAGCAAAGTACCTTCTTTTTCTAAACACTGGTAAGAAATTGTCATTTTAGAATTCTTCCTTTTTCAATAAAAAGCTGTGTTTGGTATTTTTTTTATATAGTTCGATGATGTCACAGTGTTTTCTGAAACACATTTTAAAATATTGTTACGTCTCCGTTTGTTAATTGATTTTTCCGTAACTTCGTTCCGACGAAGCTTCAACGACACAAG
>NW_013672638.1:25377-28091 GCF_000517525.1 Limulus polyphemus
GTTCCCTTGTGGATAACAGTCGAGTAGAATACACAATACCTAATATTGCATGTATTTAGGGCCCTAGTGATGACATTCTTATAGTTTAGATCCACGAGAGTTCAAATACACAATACTTAAATGTACATGTGTTTATGTTCCTAATGATGACATTCTTATTGTTTAGATCCACGATACTTCTTTTAACTATTAATCCCTAAGGACATGATGGAGTATTTGTTTCCAATACATCCCCAGTCACTAGATCTAAATTTATTTCTAATAAGTACTGTTTTGTTTTAACCTAATTCTCGTATTATCTTCTGTTATGGCATCTATAACTTGGTTTTATGCCAATAAATCCATCATATCATGTGTATTATCTGGGTAAGATAACACGGCAAACCTTTCCAAATCTTCTGTAAATTCTGTAAATAGTTTATTATTTACTCTAACACTCGTTCACCATTAAAACCATAACTGAGCTTGATACACTTCCCATGATACCTTTCTATCATAGGCTGTTGTTTTAATGGCTGAGTGATATTGTTGAACTAGCCAGCTAGGTCATTTCATCGCTGACGGCATAGCAGTAGTAGTAACACAGGAAAACCAAATAGGTTTTCATATTCCTCATGTAATAGTAAATACTATTTGAGATTAGAATTCTTGAGAAGATTAAGAAAGAAGTGTAGCTGGTTTGATCCTTGTATTTTCCTATTCTTTTTTTTTCATATGTTTTATTCTGTCATTGATGCTCTTTTCTAATTCATTATTCTTTATTATGATCTTTCTGCGCATTATAGATGCATTCTTCTGCTTTCTTGATGTTCTTTTTGTACGTTTTATAACCTGTTGCTGTAATTCTGGAGTACATCTCCAATAGCTTCGTCGATCCTGTCTTCAATCAGATTCATTTTTACCTCTGCCACCGAAGGTGGACGGAGGTTATGTTTCACTCTGTGTGTGTGTGTGTGTGTGTTTCTTAGCAAAAACGGCTAAATTGATTTGGACGAAAGTTGGTATACATTTGGAATATGACATAACTTAGAAGTGGTTAGTTTATGGATGGCTAGAGTCAAACTTCAAGGCCACGAAAATCCACCGATTTTTTAACACTATTTTTGCTCTATAACTCAATCAAAAATGATCGGATGTGGATAAAACTTTGTGGACCTATGAAACATACTATTCCTCATTTTTGTATTTTTTGAGAGTCGAATATGATTAACGCTGCTTGGCGGAGGTATGCGCTCTACTTTTTCTAGAGCTTTCTTCTCGATCTTCTTTTACTATTCTATAAATTTCTTCTTGTTCGTTTGTAATTTTCTTTCTCTTTCTTGTTGATTGTTTTTTAATTTTCTCTCTCTTTTGTCTTGATCTTCTTTTAATATTCTGTCTCGTGTTCTTCTTTTAATTTTTGTATTTCTTCTTGATCTCCTTTTAAGTTTTTGTTTCTTTCTTCTACGCCTTCTTTTAACTGTTTTATCATTTATATTAACGATTTGATGTCGCTTCGTGACCTGGTTGTCATCTCGAATTTCAATCAAAGTTCTACTTTTTTTCAGCAAAATAATCCCATTTCTAACACCAGGGTTGTAACATATTCTTTCGTCAGGCGGATCATGTTTGGTTATTTGAGAAAAAGAATGTCAAGTCCAGTCATTGTAACGATAACTAATTAATTTATTTCTTCGTTAACCTTTGGTACGGATTAATTTCACTTGTTGTCGCAGGCAAAGTGCACAAACAAGGTTTTAGCAGAAATTCAGAGACTAATGTTAAGTACGACTAACTCATAAAGTAAACTCACTAACAGAATCTCCTCACTAACCGATCGAGTAACTGAGTAGACGTGATAAATCCCACTTCTAATTACTAGCAGCTCTCTCTACAAACATCTGAATCAAAATATTAAAAAAAGTTTACACTAATACCCAAACGTTATATTTCACATTATAGTAATATTATATTATTTTGGAGATATAATATATTTTCATTTTATCATTGAGTTTCTCTGACTATCGTCAAAATGATTTATCAGTTCCTTGATTGGAAATTGTATGTATAAAATCACTGCAAATGCAAATTATTATTTGTTATGGTAGTTGTTATCTGTAAAAAAAATTCATGCACAGCTATATAATAAATATCGTAATTCCTCTCAACTTCGTGTGGTGGCAGTATAATCCATTTTATCTCTAAGTATTACGAAATAGCTGCAAGAACGAAATACATTATTTTTTAAGTTATTTATTACTTTGGTAATGTATTATTTATGAGGAAAATTACTTTTACTCAAGCGATAAGTTACGTCTGAGTACTTAATGCTATGATTGAAATTTATGTCATATAATTTTATATACTTTATCTATAATTTATATGTTAGTCCACTGCAAAAAGCAGCAGCGGGAAAGTACCTCGACTTTAGTCCTAACAACGGGATTTTTTTACTCCTGAGTATTTGTCTTTAGATCTTTCATTCATCATCGTCCTTGCATTTTTTATCTGGCATATAGTCGAGCCTCTGACTCTGTCTGCATGATTCTCCTACAAGAAAGAAAGAAAGTCTCAAGGTCTAGTCATAGTCAATAACGCAGCGTTCCAAACCAAGAAAATATTGTTACGTCTCCGTTCGTTAGTTAATTTTCCGTAAATTCGTTCCGACGAAACTTCTGAAATAAAACTGGTTTATTCTTTCTGAATATAACTTTGCTATACACTTAATTTCAACA
>NW_013672638.1:28972-41987 GCF_000517525.1 Limulus polyphemus
CCCGTAACTTTCCCGGTATAACTGTTTGCCAAGTCGTCACTTTCTCAGCGGTAGCTGACCTTTTCTGGCCTTGAATCCATATAACTGTACCAACCTCAGTACCTCTGGGCTGGACTTAACGTAGGATTCAAGTTCGAGAGCTCCGGACATTGCATCCTGCATGGTAGAGGGGTGTGCTTGCTTCACTTGTATCTTAAGTTGTGGACTGTCCAAGGCATTTACGAACTGATCCCTCAGCAACAACTTGAGGAGATCGGGTGGTGCAGTTGGGTAGGCCTTGTGTGCCATGCTTTCCAAGTCCTGTGCCAGCTCTTGCAGGCTCTCCCCTTTAGCACGGACTCTCGTCCTAAACCTAGCCCTGTAGACTTCTAACTTATTTTGGGTTCTGTACCTGAGTTCCAGAGCCGCTACCAGTGCTCTATAGTTGTGCCTGTCATCTACTGACAACTTTCCAAGTATTTCCAGTGGTTGTCCCTTCAAGCTAGTTGCCAGATATACTGCTTTCTGCTTCCTCTGTCCATCCGTTCATCTTGTTGTATTGGTGTAAAAACAATTATACACTACAGTACTCGATAATCTTGTTGTATTGGTGTAAAAACAATTATACACTACAGTACTCGATGATCTTGTTTTATTGGTGTAAAAACAATTATACACTACAGTACTCGATGATCTTGTTTTATTGGTGTAAAAACAATTATACACTACAGTACTCGATAATCGTGTTGTATTGGTGTAAAAACAATTATACACTACAGTACTCGATAATCTTGTTGTGTTGATGTAAAAACAATTATACACTACAGTACTCGATAATCGTGTTGTATTGGTGTAAAAACAATTATGTAATACACGGAACTTTAACTAACAGACAATGGGAAATTTTCTCTATCAACACTAATTTTCGAAGAGGTAGACGCCTTTGCAGCTTTTCAGATACAATCATAATGTAAAGGCTTAAACAGCTTACATACTAAACTTGATAAAAGAAACGGCTACTGGATGAGAAAGTTAGACACAATTGGGCTTGACGGTCGAGTTCAAAGTGAAGGTAGTGCCTTTCAAAACTGCCCATTTTTCTCAATCACCTAATTACATGTCAGTCCTGCAGTCACGGACGAAAACACAGAACTAACAAAGTTAAAGCACCAGAGAGCTAATACTGAGGACCCTCTTGTAAGTATATCAAATTAAACGTTTCAAATGTTCCCTTACGAGTTAAAAAAACTTACCTCTATACAATCCAACTAAACAACACGTATTATAAAGTTTGATGAGCAGTGTTTCTTAGCCATTACTTCTTGTTCAGTTAAAAACTAAAGCAATCAACTGTTGACGAGCAGAAAAACAAGTATAACCTTATAGTTCTGTTTATTGGCACAAGTATAGAACTGGTTAGGTTAAAACCAACAGTCAGACATACGTCTTCACAGCAGTTATTATCCGAAACATGGACAACTGAATACGAATCATAAAAATGTAGAGTAAAAGTGGATGATTTAATCAAGAAAAAAATGGGAAAAATTTGATCCTCCCCTCTTCATGTTCATGTTGCGCTTTGTTCCAATTTCAATAAGAATCAAGAGAACCAAGCATTCCCGCTCGACTATATAGCTAAGCAGTAACAAATGTCGTAGCAATTTATCTCAGATGTTAGAAAAATCTAAAGTTAACCTGTCGGAGCTGATTAATGGACTTTCACTAGGCATTAGCCTTTGCTAAGGAGGATTATATGTACACTGGTGTCACACTATATATATACTAAGGGCAGAGAAACAATGACAATATATGCTTCAAACAATTTTATTTTTATGTTTCTTGTAATGAAAAGTTATATCCTGTTTTTTTTGTTTTTTTTTTAATTACTTGCGTTTAAACAGCAATGGTTTAAACGTTGAATGCATAATATATTCATTTTCTATTTATTAAATATTATATTTTTTTCCACTTATGAGATTTACTTTGCAGTGTTTGCTTAGTATATGGACTTAGGACTAACCTGAGTCTCGTAAGCTGGTCGAACGCTGTGAGATATTGGGACTACGGCCGAAAGTATCGATAACAACCAGGATACTCAAATGATAAAAACAACAACAAAAAACATTCTATTATAAGTTTTTAGTAAAAAGATGTGCAAAATGAAACTATACGACAACTTTCTAGTTAGTTCAAGTTTATTAATGTTTTGGATAATTTTTGTGTTCTTTTTTCAGGCCAGATTATGTTTGGAGTTTGTATTAGTTGTTGGAGAATAAAAGAGACGTTTCCAGTATAACTGTGTGAATCTTATTGGTCGAGAATCTTGTTACATATTGGCTGTTGATTCTTATTGGTCCAGTTCGCTGAACCTGACCCTTCCTGGTAAAAAACATGGACCAAATCCCGATGAAGATGAAGATCTGGCGAGTTGTTCGCATAACTTCACTTTGCACATTTTCTTGACAAAAGCTGTTTACCGTCATTCTACAAGTCATTATTTGTCGACTAAAAATTTTTATTTTATGATATTTCATACCCTCGGTTAGACCGATATATAAAACTAAATAAGGTAATTGTTAGTTAATATCGAGGTGATTAGCTTACTTTGTTTAGAAGTACTGAAATCTTGTGTTTTAGATATAAGAGTATCTATACTGTACTCTTAGGTCTCGTTGCTTACTTATCAAAAGAATCAAGCTGTATTCTAAGTTCTCTATTTCTCTTATGAAACCAATCATGCATAAAACAGGAATTTAAAGTGTAAACTTAAAATCATGAGCCCTACATTTGTGTTTCGTAATTATATACACACTTTGTACTCAGGGGCTGATTAAGGGTCAGACAAGCCTAGGACTAAATTTCTCAACCGGGCCTATTATGATCACAACTAAAGACTAAGGTAAAAAAGAACTGAATCTCAAAATATATTTTACTTTTGGATACAATGGAAAAATAATACCCACACATTTGCAGGACTCGACTACAAATTAATAAACAATATTAGATGTTTCTTGAATAGGAAGGATGGTGCTCCAACACAGACAAAATTTTCATTTGGACAACAAAACACATGGACAGAAGAAACCACACACACATTAACTCAACACACAAACACGCACACATACGCTTAGATCAAACCGATACTTACATAGTATGCCCAACAGTAGTAGAAGATCGTATCATCTGTAGGCCTACTTGGTTAAAACTATTGTCTTTCTGGCTTTTTTTGGAGCAAAGGTATTTATGATCTGTTTGGTGGCAAGCGATTCTAACAAGTCATTTTCTAAGCACAAAAGTGCACTGCGGTTAGCTTGCCTTGATCGAAGTGTGTTCTTTATCTTTTTTAGCATCAAAAATGATCTTTCTCTTGGGAAATTGCTTGAAATAAGGCACAGGTACATCCTTGAGATTATCAGGACGTTTGGGAAAGTTGATTTCAGGGACTGGTTACATATCATTCTAAGCATACTTTGTTCCTTGGATTCTGAAGGATTTTTAACGAATCCTACCTTGCAGAGGGTGTCAAATTGAACATTTTCTTCCTCTGTGCAACTCTCTTAACTTCGTAGGATACGTACTATATCAGCTATTTGATGATATTGTGAAGGTCCTCTGCAGGCATGAACTCTAAGTTTCTTAGAAACCCAAATTGCAACTGACGTTTTCATATGCCACTGTTCTGTTGTCCAGAAGTAACAGTTTATCAATTATTGTTAAGAACGTCTGAACTTTATGTTGAGTAGAGGAAGAAAAATCACTGTCGATGGTAGCATCTCCTTCATCCTTTCACATACTTCTCTTCCTTTTCTTGATCTTTTAACCTCATATGTTTTACATCCTGACAGTTGTTTACCTTTTCCTCATATTCGGGAGATGAATCTTTTAATTTTTGCACAAATGTCTTGAGAGATTTTAGCAGATGAGAAGCTGTACTGACATCCATTTAGGAGTTCGGTAATGAACAACTTGTCTTGTGAAACGTCTCCAGGATAACACTCCATAATTCCGTTATTATATCTGTTTCTAGTTGTTCCACTTATAACATAAGGCTTATTGACTCTAAGTGCACGTGAGGTTTTTCAGAATCGTCATCAGTAATGGAAGCGAGGACTTGTGTTATGCCTTTTAACCACATTTTTAAGGACCCCACTGCATCTGAATTGGCACTTCATCTTGTGTCTGATAACCTCTCTATCGTTAGGAACCCTAGTTTTTCAAGCACATCATGTAAGCGCTTCTACAGGCGGGTTGAAGCTGAGAAAATACATAAATCTTCTGCACAAAGACAAAGAATAAATAAGCTTGAGACATTTGTGACAGTTTTGATGAATGTACAGTCTAAATATCTGTGGCATGAGTTGACTGACAGTACACTCTAGTGGATAATCTGGATCTATTAAAACATCCAGAAATGGAGGTTTGTTTTCACTCCACGGGCCTTCTAGTTATTAATGTGATCGAGAAGAGTAGAAAGGGTCGTATTCATACATGGCTACATTTTATATGTATCATATACATACTTAACCATATGTTAGAGGTCATTGTTGCTGCTAGTAAAACTGGTACATTACTGGAGTTAACAGTGATCTCATAAGTAGTCCATTATGCATGTTATAAAATTTCTTGTTCCGTCTAAAAGAATTGATCTTGAGACATAATCGGACAAGTCGTTCAATAGAGGTTAGACATAAGCCTGTTCTGTTTACCAGGGCTCTGCCTAGCGTCTATAAGGCACTATTATTGATAGATACATGTTCTACTGTTGTGAAAAGGGGGATTGTGTCAAGTCGATGATTGCAACAACTTTAATTATGTTAATTTAGAATTTTCTTACATAACGTGATTTTAGTCCACTGTGGTTCGAAAGAAAGTAAATATTATAGGAGAATAAATCATATTGATCTAATAAAAACTGAAGAATTATGAGATACCAGAATTAAAGAAATAATTGTAAACACAATTACAGACAATATGGATAGAAATATAGACAATTATAGGTACAATTTTGCATGTAAAATGATACTTCAACCACACACACAATAACATGTTGAAGAGAAATTCACACGTGAATGCAACAAGAAAAACACTGGGCAAATTTAATGATCATTTTTATTGGAGATATAGAGATCAGTTACAAACTCAATCTATATGTAAAAATTGATGAATATTTCCGGTCATCGACTTGATTCTGACAAATTTTTTTTTGTCAAAGAAATGAAAATTATGATACTGGTGGCTACTATCGTCGACGGAAAATAAAAGTAATAATATGAAGAAGGCAAAATGTGGACTAGACCGTTGTATAAACAGAGATAAATGATAAGTTCTATTGGGGATGGACTGATTGGGGAATAAAGAAATTTTTAATATATATATATGTATATATAATGTTTTAACATTTATTTTCTTCAAATATTTCAATAATTTATATTGCTTGTATACAACTTTCCAAATTGAAAATTGTATCTATAATCTTCTACATTTCTATCTATATTGTATGTAACGGTGTATACAGTTATTTCCCAATATATTACACATTACTCTAATTGTTATTACATCTATGGGCTTAATTTCCTATCGTATTTACCTTATTGAAATTTTATACTTTTTTATTTCTTCTATTATTGAGTTTCTGAAACTTTTTATTTGTTTAGAGCAAAGCCATATTGGGCTATCTGCTGTGTCCACCGTGTAGAATCGAGCCATGAATCTTATCATTGTAAGTCATTAGACCTACCACTGTCCCACCGAGGATGTTTCTGAAACCATTATTGACTAATTGTTTAGTTTGATTGATTAACTGTGGTAATAGCTGATATCACGTAACACAGAGACACATACACATGTATTATTTCCTGTAACACTCATGCATCTTCATTCTGTGCGTTGTTCGGTCAGTCTCGAGTCGGTCCTAGCTTTTAACATGATGTAAACCTGTTTATATGTGTTCAAATATTCTTCCTGTGTTTGAAAGATGATATTTTAATGGTTAACATATGTCTGGTTTAGTTAAAGAGTGGATCACTGAAACATGTTACAAGAAGTTGATATCTCTTAACAAATGCACGATTTACTTTATTAGTGGACACCTGGAGCTCGTTACAAAAAGTCAAAGTTACACAACCAGTACACGAAGTCGAGTTAAGGAGTGAATAGTAAAAACAAGGTCAAAGAAGCTAAAGCCATCCAAGCATCAAATGTAGTATAGTTAAGAACTGGAGAGCTGATACAAATTAGAAGAAACCAGACCACTCCATCATCACATGTAGTATAGTTAAGGACTCCAGTCCTTAACTATACTACATGTGATGATAGAGTGGTCTATTTTCTTGTAATTTGTATCAGCTCTCCAGAGCTGATACAAATTAGAAGAAACTAGATCACTCTATCATCACATGTAGTATAGTTAAAGACTGGAGAGCTGATACAAATTACAAGAAACTAGACCACTCTATCAACACATTTAGTATAGTTAAGGACTGGAGAGCTGATACAAAATAGACCACTCTATCATCACATTTAGTATAGTTAAGGACTGGAGAGCTGATACAAATTAGAAGAAACTAGACCACTCTATCATCACATGTAGTATAGTTAAGGACTGAAGAGCCGATACAAATTACAAGAAAATAGACCACTCTATCATCACATGTAGTATAGTTAAGGACTGGAGAGCTGATACAAATTACAAGAAAATAGACCACTCTATCATCACATTTAGTATAGTTAAGGACTGGAGAGCTTATACAAATTAGAAGAAACTAGACCACTCTATCATCACATGTAGTATAGTTAAGGACTGGAGAGCTGATACAAATTAGAAGAAACTAGACAACTCTATCATCACATGTTGCATAGTTAAGGAGTAGAGAGCTGATACAAGTTATAAGAAGCTAAAATTACCCAGGAAACACTTGTGAAGTAATTAACGAATGGACAGCTGGTACAAATTACAAGACGCTAAAAATCACCCAAGACACACTTGTGGATTTATTAACGAGTGGACAGTTGGTACAAGTTACAAGAAGCGTATGCAGGTGTGTTTCCTGACGGGTGGGCAACAAAGACTGAAACAGACAGATATACACAAGGAACCAATATTTAATAGAAATCTTGACAGTTTACTGGAACAAAGCAAAAACAAAACGATGCACTATTGTACAATATAGGGCAAATGATAATATGTTTATACATGTATAAAAAACAAGGTGTGAGACCACGGGCAGATTATAGCGGGGGCTTGTAGCCCTAGGACCTGCCTCAAAAAAGACCCGTTATGAGCTTAGCCTTTTTATTTAGTCTTTAGTCGCGTCTGACCTTGATTTCGCCGCTGTAAGTGACTAATAAGAGCGATGAAGACTATGTTAAATAACAGGCTCTTGCTAATGCATGTAAGTTAAGCTAGCATATAGAAGTAAAATAATCACAAACAGAGAGTGTTCTCAAGTTCAAATGTAATAGAATAAATTAATTCTCGATTTAACCTTACTAAATAACAATAGCAAACCATACTTTAAATAAGAACCTGTGCCCACTATCTTTTGGCGCAACACTATTTACTTTTTGACGAACTTAAACAATTACTTAAATAAATAGCCCCCACCCCAGTGGTACACCGGTATGTCTGCAGAGTTCCAATGTTAGAGACCGGGTTTCGATACCCGTGGTGGGCAGAGCACAGATAACCCATTGTGTAGCTTTGTGCTTAACTACAAACAAACGAATTTAACTAAATTATAGGCAAGAGCTAACGAAAATGAAAGTTACAAAATAATTTGAAGAGTTCTTGGCAAGTAAAACTACCTAAAAGTATACAAACCTGTTACTTGTAATCGAAAGTTGGAGCTTTATGAGTTTCCACACAGTAGTGAAAGTTGCAGAAACATGGCGATAAATCTAGTGAAAGTTTGTTTATTGAAGTTTTTCACAAAGCTATTCGAAGGATACCTGTGCTAGCGATCCCTAATTTTAAAGTGACAGACCAAAGGGAAGACAGCTAGTCAACATTACTCATCACTAAATCTTAGGCTACTATTTATCATAACATTTATAACACTCTCACAGCTGAAAGAGCGAGTATATTCGGTGACGGGATTCGAACCCATGACCCGCAAGTAATGTCTCGAATGTTCTAATCACCAGATCATCTTTAGTAAAAGTCCATGTGTAACCTATATAAACATATCCTACAATTTGCATAGAATATGGAAAACTTGTGTAAATTTTGCATAAATTCTATGTAAATTATCTAAAGTCCCAACACTGCTTTCAATATGAGAACAAACTCTCGATCTTATGACACGAACACTAGTTGGTACCTGTTAAATCAGTTGTCCAGTAGGCAGCGAAGATAACGGGTGAGTCTACCTACAATTACTGCCAGATTCGCTGACAAGAATAACTCAACGTGCTGATTAAACAGCACGTTGTTATTTCTGTAGGAGAACCCGTCAAGAAGGCATCTAATTTCTACTTGTCCCAGTCAGTTCCTGGGAAAAGTTAAGTTTAGAAACATCCTTGACCAATGCTATTTTCCAACCAAGAAAGAGAAATAAATTTAACGAAATCAATTTGAAACTAAAAGGAGAGGAAAACATATGGTACAACCCAATATTATATCTATCGATGTTGTCTTATCATTTGCCTATTTATTATTATTCTTTAGGTGTACCTAAGTATTTATTTATTCAACTATCTATGAATTAATCCATCTATTTGTTTCTCCATTAATCTGTCTGTTTGTGTATTTTTTTGCTTTGTTTTCTGGTCCACACTAGTAAAGCTATTTAATATGCATACGTTTTTTTTAGCTCGACTTATGCAAAGATAGTTATGCAAAAGTTAATACAGCTGACAAGATAGTTTAAGTAATTAACAGAATAAACTATAATCAGCATAATGATAAGCTGGTCTGAAAGTTGTCTTTATTTCAAAATTCAAGTGTACTACTTCGTTATTTAGTTATTAAATGGGTCGGGAGTAGCCTAATGGTTAGCGTACTGAAATATGAATTTGATGGTCTCTGCCACGCGTCCCTTTGCCCCGACTGTTGGGTTCCACACTTTGAGACCTTGGGTGCTTTATAACAGTGATTGTGAAATCCCATTATTAGATTAGAGTACCCCAAGTGTTGGCGGTGGGCGTTGTTGGCTAACTGTTTTCCTTCCAACCTATCAGCTCAGAATTAGCGACAGTTAGTGCAGGTATCTCCTCCTGAGCAACTTTGCGCGAAAAAGAACAGAGTAAAAAAAACATAGTTGTTAACATTTGGTATGTTCATACTCATGTTCTGAGCTCACATATTTTACAAATTTCCTCAAGTTGACATTAAATACGAATAGTGAAAAAAAAAAATTCAAAACATTTTATATTTTATGAATCTATTTTGTTTTTTTTTGGTTTTGTTTGCTAACAGGCTTTGTCTTACAACTAAGGATTTTCGTCAAAATCCTAGAACACGTTTCAATTATTCAAATGTATTTATACTTTAAAAGAGCTTTTTATTTCGGGACTAACGTGGCCTGATGGTTAAGGTGCTCGACATGCTTTACCTGATCTTACTTGGAGCCGTAACCTAGGTTACCTCTCGCATAATTTGTCTGATTACGTGGTTGTTATTAAAAGAAGAAATACGTCCTTTCTCTCATTTTAGAAAAAAGTTTGTTTATTTCTTTGAAATTAAGCACAAAGCTACACAATGGGCTATCTGTGCTCCGCCCACCACGGGTATCGAAACCCGGATTCTAACATACTCACGAATTAATAGAAAGTTACATACATGCAATTTAATCATGAGTATAATTTATAAACATGGCTTGCTTCTTTAGTAGTTTTTACTGCTTTACACAGTAAGATTTACATCATTTCTTGTGTCATATTACATTACAATTTTGGAATTAATAATACGAATAGTTAAAACAAAAAAATGATTTTAGTATTAGTTTTATAAGTTCCAGGTTAACTCTATGAAGTTTATATTAAAACTAATTCTACGTTTCTTTCCAGAACTTAAACTGTACTTCTCGAACAAGATGGAGATGAACATTACCAGATGTACAATGAACAACACAAACTTCACTCAGGAGGATTGCGGCCACAAACAAGCAGTTCTTGGTCCGAAGTATCACCATCAGGTGCGGGTCTATATTCTCGTGGCTATGATTGTCCTCTCCTTACTGGGCAACATAGCTATGTGTCTGCACATCAAGGGTAAGTGGCATCATAGGACTGCCATTCACGTTCTCTTTCTGAACCTTGCTGTTGCTGACATTCTTGTAACTTTGATCACCATGTGTTCCCAACTGGTGTGGGAATTCATGGATAGAGAGTGGATTGCTGGAGAGGTCTTCTGCCGGATCTTTAAAGTTTTCCAAACGTTCACAATGGTTTCTTCAAACTATATTCTCTTGGCTATTGCTTTAGATCGACATACCGTCATAGTGTACCCTTTGTTCCGTAACACGCGCACCAAAGCTTTGATCACGTGCGCCTGGGCGCTATCTCTATTGCCATCCTTGCCCAATGCCTACATTTTCCAGACCGTCACCTTGTCTGATGGTAAAGCATTTTGCGTTGCAAAGTTTTACACGTCTTCTCTCTCTCTTGCTCATCGACAAGTTTACATGGCTTTGATTCTTCTGGTAGTTTTTATCATTCCTATCCTGATGGTTATCGTACTGTATGCCCGCATTATGTATACAATGTTGACAAGAACTGGAAAACTTACCCGGTTTCATTCCAGAAAATCGCGTCTTATTGGTTCGGAAGGGGCTGGAAATGCAACTCAAACTCAAACTGTGGATACATCAACCTCACAGATTTCAAAGGCAAAAGTAAAAACGTTGAAGATGACTTTGACTATAGTTTCAACATTCTTAACAACATGTACACCGTATCTGATTCAAGAAATTATAATCGCTTTTGGAAACCCTGCTATTCTGAATCAGAACCTTGTAGCTTTTTCTGGAATCTTCTCGGCTAGTAACAGTGCTTTAAACCCATACATCTATTTTTTGTTTAATTCTAAGACTCCTCTCGTTAAAAAAATAGCAAACAGTACTTGTAGTTGTTGTCTGCCAGTTCCAACAAAATCGGTTAACGAAACCGAAAACACAAGCCAAGTGTAAACAGAATGAAACAAAGTGTCATGTAATAGTTGTACAGAAGAGGTATTATTTCGGTAGATACTAAAAACTAGCCACCATAAAGAATACTTTACACAGGGACACTCAGCTATATATAAATACATATACTGCAATAGTTAGTCTGGCGCTTTCATCAAGATCTATTTCTGTGGTTATGTTGCAACAGTTGGCCTGTCGCTTTCATGACGATCTAATACTGTGGTTATGCTGCAACAGTTGGCCTGTCGCTTTCATGACGATCTAATGGTGTGCTTATGTTGCAACAGTTGATCTGGCGCTTTCATGACGATCTAATGGTGTGGTTATGCAGCAACAGTTGGCCTGTCGCTTTCATGACGATCTAATGGTGTGGTTATGTTGCAACAGTTGACCTGGTGCTTTCATGACGATCTAATGGTGTGGTTATTTTGCAACAGTTGATCTGGTGCTTTCATGACGATCTAATACTGTTGTCTAAAATAAACTCGTTACTGGGGTTAAAGTATAACCTGCTGGAATAGAAAACTGATGAAGAAGACATCATCCATATAATTCGGTTTTAAGGTAATATCTTCTTAGGTGAAATGAGGATTTTTAACTGATAAACTAAAGGAAAGGCAGCTAGTCAGCAGCACCAACCGTCAACTCTTAGGTTACTGTAATCGAATAGTGGGATTTGAACATCACTCTTATAACACACCGCGGTTTCAAAGTTGTGAGTTATGAATGAACAAGGTCAAACACATTCAACAGAACGTACTCAGCAAAGATTAGGTACCAAAAAACATGAAAGCAAAGTCCTGTGATTGTGTCCCTGTAAATGACGAAAGTGTTTTTTTTTCTAATGTTGAATATAGTTCCTCATAAAAACAATAGATGCCGCTAGCTACGGTTCTATTTGCTCCAGTTTTTCTTGAATTCAAATGAATATCTAACAAAGCTTTTAGCAAACCTTCATATTTTCTACGTGACACAGAGCCATCCATGCATATGTGTTTAAAGACAGCTAAAAAGCCAACTTTTTACGAGCTCTCTAAGCCTTTTCATTGTAAAAAAGAAATTTCGAAGAAAGCTAATTTTTAGTTGTTTTTGAAAACAAAGATTGCACAATTTTTCTTTTAGATAGACCTATATAAATGATAAATAGTAAATAGGCTTCGGTTTGTTTGTAAGGTCTTTCTTTTACTTCTGGGGAGACCTAGCACTGTAAATAATCAAAATAAAAAGATCGTTAAAGTTTATTGACTGATCGGCGATTTTTCCTTTCCTTTTTTTGACATTTGATGAAGACATCTTCTGAGTTGAAGTAGACTTCCGAGGAGTTTTTCTTCTTCTTCTTCCTGTTGATGTTGTCCTTATTATTCTTTCCTTTAAAAACTTCCAAGATTGTAGCTATTTATAGTAGAAAATATATGTGAGACACGTTTTAAGTAGATATAAAGCGATTTTCTGGAAGTTGAAATGTTAGAAGAAAACCTAGGAGATGCAAAGAATTAGCTTTGAAAGGATTTATCTTAAATTTGGTTTGGAAAGAACGTGCTAAGATCCCCAATGGAATGTCTGAAGTACTTTCTTACGAGATGGTTACATTTCAGAAACTGGCTTGGTTTTAATAAAAGTCTATCTTGTTGCTACAGTAGTAGAAAAATGAAAAGCAAACTTCAATTACGAGAAGCTTACATTTCAAAAACTGGCTTGAATTATACCGATACTGATAACATATGCACATGTAGCATGTGTATCAACTGTAAAGACAGTATATGTAGCATGTGTATCAACCGTAAAGGCAGTATATGTAGCATGTGTATCAACCGTAAAGACAGTATATATAGCATGTGTATCAACCGTAAAGGCAGTATATGTAGCATGTGTATTAACAGTAAAGGCAGTATATGTAGCATGAGTATAAACTG
>NW_013672638.1:42665-44559 GCF_000517525.1 Limulus polyphemus
ATGTAGCATGTGTATCAACCGTAAAGGCAGTATATGTAGCATGTGTATCAACCGTAAAGACAGTATATGTAGCATGTGTATCAACCGTAAAGGCAGTATATGTAGCATGTGTATCAACCGTAATGACAGTATATATAGCATGTGTATCAACCGTAAAGGCAGTATATGTAGCATGTGTATTAACAGTAAAGGCAGTATATGTAGCATGAGTATAAACTGTAAAGACAGTATATGTAGTATGTGTATCAACCGTAAAGGCAGTATATGTAGCATGAGTATAAACTGTAAAGACAGTATATGTAGCATGTGTATCAACCGTAAAGGCAGTATATGTAGCATGTGTATCAACCGTAAAGGCAGTATATGTAGCATGAGTATAAACTTGAAAGACAATATATGTAGCATGAGTATAAACTGTAAAGACAGTATATGTAACATGAGTATAAACCGTAAAGACAATATATGTAGCATGAGTATAAATCGTAAAGACAGTATATATAACATGTGTATATACTGTAAAGACAGTATATATAACATGTGTATATACTGTAAAGACAGTATATGTAATATGTGTGCAATATGTAAAGATAGTACATATATGTGTATCAAGTGCAAATACAGTACATGTAATATGTCTATAAGATGTAGAGACAGTACATGTAAGATGTCTATAAGGTGTAAAGACAGTCCGTATAATATGTGTATAAGGTGTAAATACAGTACATTTAACATGTCTATAAGGTGTAAAGTCAGTACATCTAACATGTATATAAGGTGTAAAGACAGTACATGTAACATGTATATAAGGTGTAAAGACAGTATATGTAACATGTCTATAAGATGTAAAGACAGTACATGTAACATGTCTATAAGATGTAAAGACAGTACATGTAACATGTCTATAAGATGTAAAGACAGTACATGTAACATGTCTTAAGATGTAAAGACAGTACATATAACATGTCTATAAGGTGTAAAGACAGTACATGTAAGATGTCTATAAGGTGTAAAGACAGCACATGTAACATGTCTATAAGGTGTAAAGACAGTACATGTAACATGTCTATAAGATGTAAAAACAGTACATGTAACATGTCTATAAGGTGTACAGACAGTACATGTAACATGTCTATAAGGTGTAAAGACATTTTATGTAATATGTCTATAAGATGTAGAGACAGTACATGTAACATGTATATAAGGTGTAAAGACAGTACATGTAACATGTATATAAGGTGTAAAGACAGTACATGTAACATGTCTATAAGGTGTAAAGACAGTACATGTAACATGTCTATAAGGTGGTGTAAAGACAGTACATGTAACATGTCTCTAAGGTGTAAAGACAGTACATATAACATGTTACATGTACTGTCTTTACACCCTATAGATACATGTAACATGTCTATAAGGTGTAAAGACAGTACATGTAACATGTATATAAGGTGTAAAGACAGTACATGTAACATGTCTCAGGTGTAAAGACAGTACATATAACATGTCTATAGGGTGTAAAGACAGTACATGTAACATGTCTATAAGGTGTAAAGACAGTACATGTAATATGTCTATAAGATGTAGAGACAGTACATGTAACATGTCTAAGGTGTAAAGACAGTACATGTAACATGTATATAAGGTGTAAAGACAGTACATGTAACATGTCTAAGGTGTAAAGACAGTACATATAACATGTCTATAGGGTGTAAAGACAGTACATGTAACATGTCTATAAGGTGTAAAGACAGTACATGTAATATGTCTATAATGTGTACAGACAGTACGTGTAACATGTCTATAAGGTGTAAAGACAGTACATGTAACATGTCTATAAGGTGTAAAGACAGTACATGTAATATGTCTATAAGATGTAGAGACAGTACATGTAATATGT
>NW_013672639.1:0-1529 GCF_000517525.1 Limulus polyphemus
CTAAAGCAAAAATTAATCACTTTAGGCTACCTTGTATATTCTAAAGCAAAAATTAATCACTTTAGGCTACCTTGTATATTCTAAAGCAAAAATTAATCACTTTAGGCTACCTTGTATATTCTGAAGCAAAATTAATCACTTTAGGCTACCTTGTACATTCTGAAGCAAAATTAATCACTTTAGGCTACCTTGTACATTCTAAAGCAAAAATTAATCACTTTAGGCTACCTTGTACATTCTAAAGCAAAAATTAATCACTTTAGGCTACCTTGTATATTATAAAGCAAAAATTAATCACTTTAGACTACCTTGTACATTCTAAAGCAAAAATTAATCACTTTAGGCTACCTTGTACGTTCTAAAGCAAACTTAAACCATAAAACAAAGGTCCAACAAATTTGATTTTTAACCTAAAGCTCATGAATTATAACACAAGTGTAATATAACACTCATTTATAAGTTTAAATTTAATAAATAAAAAGCATCTATGGTTAAAACAGACTAATTTGAAAACAAGTACATCACATTAATAATACTTTTAATAATAAATCTTCCTGTCCACACTTTAACCCATACAGTATATATTGTAAGTTCTATACAATTTGAAATTAAAATCTTTAAAAATTTGGAGACTTTCTGGACACGTTTCAAGTCCTGTTACTACGAGCACCAAAGGCAGAAAACAAAGTTAGAAAAGTTTTTACAATTGAGCTAAAATTGTTGTAATGAGGACACTTCATTATATATTTGTAAAATCTCACATGAAAAATTTCTTGGTAAATAGTTTTTATTGTTAATGAATTTCCTTAAGTTCACATATAATACCACCCAAAACAAAGAAACAAATATTGAAAACAAAATATAAGTTGCTAAGCTTGTAAGATACTGCCATGTTGAATTTTCTGGAGTGAAAGTGTGACAAAGTAGCAGTAACACCTATTGCTGGAGTTTAAAAAATACTATATTGAAAACAAAATATAAGTTGCTAAGCTTGTATTCATTATAAAATAGCAGCTAAGCTTGTAAGATACTGCCATGTTGAATTTTCTGTGAAAATAAATTTTGGAGTGAAAGTGTGACAAAGTAGCAGTAACACCTATTGCTGGAGTTTCAAAAATACTATGCACAAATAATTTTTAACATGAAACTGCAAAATGGCAGACTTAAAATAAATTACTGTGAAATTTGCTTAATTTCATATAATTACAGAAAACACACAATTGGCTTTTACATCCTTGTAATGCTTCTTAATTCAGTAGTTTGCATCTCTATAATATTTTAATGCTGAAAATGAAAAGTTACTTAACACAGTCACTTGTGTAGAAAAACATAATTTCTCTTGTTGAAAAACAAGAGTGGTTTTAAAAAGTATTGTTTTTAATTTTTAGAGCTATGAATGTACAAATATTTTATATCACTAAAGCTATATAGTAGTGCATATAAGACAATACATACTACATAACAGTTGATTGATGCTACACACTCTTGTTTAAAATATAATGAAGTATTCTTCGTATTACTGACAATTC
>NW_013672639.1:2529-23880 GCF_000517525.1 Limulus polyphemus
TAACAGTTGATTGATGCTACACACTCTTGTTTAAATATAATGAAGTATTCTTCGTATTACTGACAATTCAAAAATGATATGTATTTCTACTACATCATCATTTAAACAACTAAATCAATTCTTCATAATTAGGTATTCAACCACAATCACTTCTGTCGTACAGAATATAATAATATTGATCTTTTATTGATATTAATTATCACTATCACAGTTTATTTTGTCACTATAAAAAAAGCTACATTTCCCAGACCAGCTGCTTTCATATTTGTGTACCATATCAAATTAGTAATTCTGCATCATTCATATAACTTGTAACTATAACAAAGGCTTGACTCAGCTATTAATATGAATTGGTTATGAGAATATAATTAAAATTATGTTATATTATTCTAACTCAGGCCAAGTGGCACCATAGTAGGGGAAGTGAAGGAGGTAAAGCAAACCCTCAATCAAATGAGTCATGTGATATAATTAGGTTTTACATTTTACTAAATGATGTAGCAAAACTATCCCTTGGTAACATTCATCGTTATTTAAACTTCAAATTGTACCAAAAGTTGTATCATTTGCTTTAAGTGAGAAGGCATTAAATTGTTATTTACAATAACTTTGCAGTTATTTATTGTGTTAGCCATTACTAACCTTTTAAGTATTTACTCGCTATTCATTTGGCAACCAGACTTGAACTAACACACAGACCTGCTAAGTTTCATGAATTTTTTGGTCATTTCAGACGAAGATGAAAGAGCCTTCAGTAAGATGAGAGTAGTTAAAAAGACTGACTCGTTACAATGGATGATAGACTGAACTACTTGTTAATTATGGTTTATGAACAGCACATCAACTCAAATATCGTAAATATATTGGAAGAGATGTATAACCTTCTAGATATCTATACCCACATGCCACCACTTTTTTAGTGTAAAAGCTCACTAGTTCAGACCAATGTTACCTCTAACATTTTCAATCCATGTGCTAAATGAATTTTTTCATGTGCACCAGTATCAAGGCAATGTGCAGGTGTATGATACCAGGTTTTTTTTAAAAGGTATGTGTCTGTGTTTTTAGACAATCGACCTCATTGGATGATTAGGCTGCTTTGCAATGCTACGTGTTGGTTATTTGGGTTTTAGGCCTATTGACTGCCAGGGTCAATAAGACCATTAATGTGTTGAGACTCCTCACCATTACCGAGGATGTGCGAGGCTGGAATAATGAGGTGCATGGCACTTCTTGATTGGTTGTTGTGCAGTCGCACAGCTTAGAGGGAACAGTAGTTGTGACTAGATCATAAAGTAGTTGTGTTGCCACTGAATAGGCCTACCTTTCTTAATGGCACTTTGATTAGTGAAACATGTCTTTTAGACCCATTATCACACATCCTATTTATTACAGCTCTCAAACATGAATGTATGAAGTAAGAATGACTTAAAACTGAAAGAGGCATTTTTTTTTGTGCCATTATTTATATGTCCGTCAGTTCAAAAGCAGAGTCTTATTACCTTGAATACAGGCTTTCCTCTGGAACCTCAGGAACAATTAGTTGAAATGTTTCTTTTATGTCACTGAACTTATCTTCAAAACCAGAATTATCCATTAAGGACATCTCGGTAGCTCTGTTAACACAATTATTGTGTCGTAATCGGTTATACCACTCTTCTATAAGTGGAAAATTTTTCCTGACGTTTTCAGTCTTCAGTAAATTCTATGAAAATAAATAATCACTAGTTCAAGTCATCACAAACTTAAGAACACATTTAGTATAAAAACATTTTCAAAACATTAAAAAAAAAGGCCTAAGATTAATTTTTAAATATATTTATCTTAATATATTTAATTAAAGATTTTGGGAAAATATAACAATGTTAAAAACATTTTTATTGTGAATACTATAGATAATCTTCAATATTTTATTACAGGATGTAGTATCTTGCTGGCAAAGTTTGATCTATTGATAGTTTGTGTGAAATTACATCAAAATAGTACTGATAATATTTAATGAATCCTGGCCCTATATGGGCTTCTAGTAAGAAGAATAAAAGATTTCAACCTTATGTTTCACACGCTACTTCTAACAAGTCTTTCACTCAATAATAGAGCTAATAAAGTCACACAAGCAACCACTTTACACTCTTATAATAAAGAGAGGTGTAATATATTCTGGTGAACCCTTTCTTTCTAAATTCATTCGTTTTCTAGCAGATTAATATTAAACACATACAAATAAATGAATGACTAGCAAGTAAAAAATGTATAAATTTAGCATACAGATATTTACAAAAATCACTTAAATCTATTACTCTGAAAAAGCCCATAAGTTATTTTAGTTAAAAAACCACAAACATTTCCTTTTAAACAACAAGACCTAATACTTCAGATTAATCACCCTAACAATATGTATGCATACTCACCCTAATAATATGTACACAAGGAAAAAGTACCAAATCTGCCAGAGTCATGTCTATTCCTTCGGTGTAAACATGATTTAAATCCCACTCATTTTCTTCTAGATCATGTTTTTCTGTAATTCTCTTATCATTGGTGGAAAGTTTTTTTTTTTCGAGCAGAGTAAGTGATTTTCGTTTTTCATTGATCTGACAGTTTTGAATAAATGATGAAGTAAAATGTTCTGTTTCTTCTTTCTCTGCTTTAGCATTTCTAAGTATATCTTGTTTTCGTTTTCTGATGTTATGAGTTTTAACTGGCTTTCTGAAATGAGTTTCTAATCTCACAAGCTCCACAGGAAGTACTAACAATGAAGATCCACCAAGTCGAGATTTACTTGAGAAAACAAACAACAAAACAAGTAATTTCAATTAAACTTCAAACTATTAATATATAAAACATCACAGCATTGATAACGTTTTTGTTATGCATGAGAATTTTACTTTATATGCATAAACTTAAGAAGTCAATATCTGTGAAAAACAGTTCATGAAGACCCATGTGTATCGATTTTCAAAACCAGAAATAACAGGTTTTAACATTTTCAAAGAACATAATAAAGACTTAATAACAATAATAATGTTTTACACAATCAAATTACAATAACAAAATATGCCTGGTATTCATAAAGTCATATTACACTACAGATTTATTTGCTTTCTTCTTTCCCAGTCCATTACGGATTTCATCCAAGAAATGTGAAAACAGTATTTCAGATCTATATTTTGTTTTCCACAAATTACTGCTAAGAGACCATCCATCTAAAACCAAAACTCATTAGCTTGGCTAGAAGATTAGAGATAAATGTATAACTGAGGGATTTAAAAAAGAAATAATATTAGGCCTATGGCTAAAAATGTCTTGCCAACTTTAAATATTTATAACTACATTTAAAGATCTAATATTTTTCTATAAAATCAAACACTTTAAATATTTTAAAATTAAACATTTACATCAATCAAAAACATTCTAGAAGGATTTCATATATCTTTAGTTTTCAAAAACAAATATGTAATTTTTAGGACTATTAGAAAAGTCATTATAACATTTTTTTAATCTTCAAGTTAACACCCATAATTTATAAATACAGGAATATTACTGCTGTTCAATTATAAGTTAGTTGTAGCATATGACTGATGCAGTCCTTTTTGTTACTGTTTACTAAAACTATACTTGTATTTTAGGTTGTAAGCAGCTGAGAGAGATACAAAGTAATTATGAATACTACTCAAACTTAAACAAAATCAAATTACAGAGGCAAAAAAGAATATTTAATGAAGTATTTATGACTCTTTACACCAATGAACAAATCTGCTTAAATAACTGTAAGATTAACAATAACAACAATGAAGTAATAGACATGTTAGCACTCAAATACCTATTACTGTTTATTGCCAATACCGATAACCAAGTATATGTAGACAGTGTTTTTTTTGTTAAAAAAAAAATCCATTATTCATAGATATATATCAATCCTTGATCCAATAGAAATTCTGTGCTTGTAAGTTTTCGCTGTAAGCCCTCATATGCACATTGCTCTTTTTGTCTCTTGTTGAATCATGCTTCTCTTCTTTGAAATGTTGAACTAATGCTTCATAGTTTCCCAAACAGCTGAAACTGACCAAAAACTACATACCACCCATCAAGTGCTTAAAATTTGGCAAATTTTTAAAAGTTGTATCTCCAGCAAGTTTGTGCACACTTTCAGTTCTCTGCTATTTTTAGGCGTCATGTGATACAAGACATACAGTTTATCAATACATGCTTTAAATCTGTTGAACTCCGAGTCTGATTTTACAGTGTCACCGACTGACAGTTCTAACGTATGATTAGCAAAGTGCCACACAATTAAAGAAGGAAATTTTTCTTTCATCCGTTTCTTAACTTCACTTGTACTTTTCAGGTAGTGTTCATTCATTCCATAAGGTTGAAGACAATCGAGTAAAAAATCAAAAATTCCTTTTACAGTAACATTTTTGCAGGAAGTGCAATTGGTTGAATATTAGAAATAAGACACTTGGCTGTACACCTTGCCATAAAATTGGAACTTTTGAAGTGGAAACGAAGACAGGAATGAAAGTTTCTAAAGAATGGGTCAACAATGAAATAACTTCTTTTGGTGAAAGTCAACAGCAGCAGCTTCTGTCTTTGCAAAAAAAAAACAACTTTTTGATCCCAAGAAAGGTGTGGAACATAAAGCTATGGTAAAATTATTGGCTGAAGCTGAGAGAGACAATTGAAAATGTGTGTTTGAAAATATTAACTCCCAAAAAAGTGATTAACACAAGAATTTTTTGCACAGAATATAAGATAGCGAAAGAAACCAATCATTTTATAATTTTGAATCTGAAATAGATTTACAAGAACTAAATGGAATTGACATGGGTCATATCCTCCATTCAACGAATGCATGTATTAACATCGTGAATCACATTACTGATGAAATGAAAAAAATACTAATTAATGTAGTTACTAAATCAAAAAGTAGAATTTCATTGATAATCGACGAGTCAACTTCTTTGAGTAAAAAAATCTACCTTGATAGTGTACGTACAAATCTTTATTCCAGATAATGGAATGAACTCACTGGTAAATTTATTTTTAGACATCATCAAACTTGCAAATCATTTTTTTTTATTGACAGTTCAGCAGCTAGGCCAGTCATTGTCAGTTAGCTCGTGGACACCAGATGGACCAGGAACAGAAACTGTCACTAATGCCGTTAATTCCTGTTCTTGGGTCACTTCCTCACTTATTCTAGCTTTCTTATTCACAGAAGGTGAAAATAAACTTGTAATTCATTTCATTGCAATGGGTCCTTGTGCAATGGCCAGGCACATTATAAAAGTCTTGATATCCTTGGCCAGGTTAGGTTAGGCTTATGTTAGGTTATCAAATGAAAGACATTTCAAAAAAATTATGCAGTTGATCGTTCCTATTGATTAATTAATTAATTCTACATTTTTATTAATAAATCTTACAATAAAAGAAAGTAAGTCTTGTTTGTCACAGTTTGGTGTCGTGTCTATGCAGATGGAATATTACTTAATGTAACAAAAGAGCTTCACAAACAATCTCAGCACCTTTGAAGTGAAGGTAGGATGTAACCAGGGTATTCACTCAGATTTGAAGATGAAACTGCAAGAGCGATATTGGCAATATTCCAAAAATAAAAATTTTCAAACTAGGTCCCAAAACTGTATTTGTGTGTGAGATAGAGAGGGGAGAGTGACCTTCCCTGACCATGATCTGATGCCACTACAAAGCAATGAAAGTAGATATAAAACTTACTGGTCATCAGTTCTGATTCATCAGAGTAAAAGATCAGTTCGACACCAAACATTATTACTTTTATTCTCTATAACTTGATTTCATTAAACATTCTTTTTCTGAAAGAAATTATTAATTCTTTTAAAATTAATTAAACAACATGAGAATAAAAATTCACCCTAAACATTGGAATATTATAAAATTAATCAATTACAACATTTATTTGACTAATATTGGTTTGACTAGTATTTAAAAAAAAGTTATAAGGGTTCCTCTTGACTAAATAATATATTGATTTTTTTAATGAGAGTAAAAACATTAAAAACAATTGATGACTATTTAAGAATGAGAAATAAGAAAGTTCTAAAAGTAACAAGAAACTAATACTTACTATTTTATTACCTAGTATATTATTGTGTAATTAAGTTACACAATTAAAAAAACTTGTATTGAAGAGAATATTGTACAGACTACACATTTCATAAATGTCTTTTAAGTAGCCAAAAACCAGACTACAAAGTTATGTTTGCATGCATAAAACCAATTCTGAAAGTTCAATAAAAATTAGATAAAAAACATCTTTGTAATAAAAAAATAAAAGACACTTTCAAGTTAAAAATTTCAAATAAAATTTAAGTATAAATTCTAACTCTGATTTCTTGGTTAGTATCAATGTGTACAATGAAGTTTCCACAACAAACTTTAGGCTAAAAGAATATATTAGAAATACAAAAACATATGTATGAAAAAACTTTATAGAGTGAAACATTGATGCTGATGAATAAAAAAAATATTCTGTTGTTCCTTCTTCCTCAACAGCCAGTTCATTAAAGTTTTGTTCTGTTACATTATCTTTAACTTCACTATTTATTTCTGATACACTATTGACTACTTTAGTTTCTCTTTCTTTACTTTTTTCTATTAACTTTTTATATCCCTAACAATTATCAAGTAATTCAAGCTAAGCTTATTTTGTTATAAGTTTATTTCTTTACACAATTTACATAAAAATATACATTTCTGTATCTTATTTTGGAAAATATTTTAACACTTACAGGAAGTCTTTCAGAAAATTATTTGTCGCAAATGGAAATTCCACTTCACAGAACTTTGTCCACACTGAAGTCTTAAAAATATTAAACATATTTAAATTAGCATCTTCTTAAATCAAAAATGTATTTTCAATAATACTTACCTCCTGTAACACTACAGCCATCACTTGAATGCTAGGGTTTCTTTACCTTTGGCGGAACTATGACCCCCTGTAGGAGCCGAGAAAGTTGAAAAGCCAATGATGACAGGGATGACGGACAACACACCAACCAAAAGACTGAAGCTGACAATCTAACCAAGATGGATGTTAACAATGGTTCCAACTTGTCAACAAATTGATGTGAAAATCACTGAGAGGTTTTTGAAAAAAAGCGTAGAGATGATAAATATCTTAGCATCATAGTTATGGTCAGACAAACCCTAGAAAATTGTGATCTATTCAGGTTGACTACAGACTCCATTCTGGAATCCCACATTTACAGGAGTGGGTCTATTTATTGAGGGTCTAAATATGCTTCCATTTGGCAGCAGTAGGTTAAAGCATGTTGCTCTGATAAATGTAGAGGACAAGGCATAGCTGTCCCTTCAAGTATCTGAACAGTAAACCTCTCTGCAGGAATCAGGGGATGAAGGGAAAACTAAATACTCACCCTGAGACCTTTCTTCCGTCAAGGAAGGTGCAGACTCAAAGGTAACCAGGGAAAGACCCAAAACATCACACGCTCAATGTACCAACTGAAGAAAAGGAGCCAGAAGCGGCTGATCCAAATTTGCCGCATAAGAAGCTGTCAGAGTAAAGGAAGGTGCTGGAAAAAGCAAATCTAAATTCTCTCCAGAATGTCCAGGATTGCCCACAAGTGCAGCCTCAGATCCCCCCGAGAGGAACACCACCAGACCAAATGTAAAGAAAGCCCTGATTTGCCTCAGTGCCAGATACGTTAATCTGGGAATTCATGCCGTAAATCGTCTTGCCAAACAAATACTTTTTTTTCTTTTTACACAATCAAATAGGTAATACGAAGAATGCTTTGTTGAGAAAAAGTGACAATGTCATAATCTGAAAGAGGTGCTTATATACAGTACCAAGATAGAGGGCACACTGATGTAGATACAGAGTGTCACGAGACAGATATCTCTAAGGGCAATTAAGTGGGGAATAAAAGAATGAAAGAAGCAAGAAAAAATCAGACTAATACTTAGATGGGCAAAGGAAGAAACTCTACCAGGTGAGTAATAGCTGTAGTGTGAGGGGAGGTGAGTATTATTGGAAACATAAGTTTACAGGTTCAAGCAAAAAATTAAATATAGCAATAAAACCAGATAAAGGAAATAATATAAACATTTTATATACAATTGACTCTACTAATGCAGTAAAGGAAATCCTAAGTAATCAAAATACATTTGCAACTCTGAAGACAAATTAAAAGCATACTTACTAAAATAATAAGAACAATTACTGATCAAAGATGAATATCATTAAATAAAGGCCCTCAGATTTTCAACTGAGTATTGTGTATGGAGGAGTTCCCACCACATATTTCAAAAACTCATAAATTTTGCTACCAAGGAATCCCTTTTGCAAGTTGATAAGTTTCTGTATGATCATGTATATGGTGTAGGTATGGGTTCAAAACTAGCACCCCTCCCATTGCTGCCCAACTTGTTTTCGTACTACCATAAAAAGCATTAAATTGATGAATGTCCTTCAATACACTAACAAAAGATTAGTAAAAAATTTTATTTTAAAAAGGGGGGAATAGAGATCGTCAAAAAATTACAGAAATAAGTTCAATCAAAATGCAAAGATTATATTTTGAAGTCTACAACTAGGGACTCACAGTATAGCCGTCTAGGTTTTGGCCCGATTTTGCTGTAGGCTTGTGAAATAAAAATATGAATAATAATAATATGAACAAATTGGAAAATTATGATTTTGTCTAACAATCATAAAAATCATCAATTTTTCTTATTATCAATGTTTGGGTGGTCTTAACCTTTGAAAAGTGAAAGTTTTGAGTGTTGTTTCAGGAATAAGTGCTTTTTAAGGTGGTTTTTGCCTGAATGTTCTATTAGAGTTTGAGCAAATTCCTGTGTGATCCTTATTATCATGGTTTACACTAATGTAAACGATTTGGTGTGTGGATGATACTTGCATTTTTTTTTAAATGCTGAACATGAGATAATTTTGAACTATCTCAACAGTAATCATACAAATATCAAATTAGCATAAAAAAGATCATCAAATCCCGTTCATTAATATCCCCATCCTTAACAAAAATGATAAATCTGAATGACAGCTATTTCATAAAGAAAGGCTCAATATTTTCATTTATAATACTTATAGGGAAGAATTTTTAGTTAAGAACGTTTTTTGATATTTTCTAGTTTTTTATTCAAAAATCATGTGTATTGGTTATTTTGTTATTGTATTTGTTATTGGTTATTTTATCAGTTAGTATTTTCACCAGTTTTTTTTAAATAAATATATATAAAAATTATATTATTCATGGTATTTTGAATGCTTTTGAATTCTTAAACTATCAAATGAAATGTTGATAAACAAATAAACATCTTAATTACAAATCAAATATGAAGTTTTGTTATTCAGTTTACTCATATGATGAATGAAATGTATCTTTAAGCCTAAATGTAGGCTTAATATATATAATATTATAATATATTTTTTTAATGGTTTTAAATTGAAGACATTTATATACTCATGTACTTGAATATCGGTAGTTGATGTTTATAGCTGAAAAAAAACGTGCATGCAAAAACCAAATGCTAAATAAATTAAAGTACTAACTAGAGTGAATAATAAAAAAGAATTGCACATAGAAGCAAGTTTATTTATCATTTCCCTGAAGTTAAATGAGCAAAAGTGTTCTTAAGTGTTCATTGTTTGTGTGGTTTATTCGGAATTTCGCGCAAAGCTACACGAGGGCTATCTGCACTAGCCGTCCCTAATTTAGCAATGTAAGACTAGAGGGAAGTCAGCTAGTCATCACCACTCACCGCCAACTCTTGGGCTACTCTTTTACCAACGAATAGTGGGATTGACCATCGCATTATAGCCCCCCCCGGTTGAAAGGGCGAGCATGTTTGATGGGACAGGAATTCGAACCCGCGACCTGCAGATTGTGAGTCGAGCGCCCTAACCACCTGGCCAGCATCTTAAAGCGTGAAGATTATGCTAAATTACAGTGGCACAATGCATTTCTTAGTACTGAACTCCAGCTATTATGACATTTCAGTTCAGTTAAATAATGATTGCATAATCTTGCCATACTCTTGACTACTACACAACTAATTTACAGCAATTACTGGAAGTACATGAAAAATTCAAATATGAATGCTGATATAACAAAATGTTCTTAAAAATGTTAAATTTCATCAGTGCTGTCATGAATATTTCTAGAAAAAGGTTATGTTTTGCATATTTTACTTAAGAATTAAAGTAGGCTAAAATCAAGTAACAATGCTTCTAGATCACTAATGAGTTATTTTTTTTACACAAAATGAGAATGACCGACTTTAAGACAGAAACATTAAGCAAGAAATGAAAATGCTTCAAAATTCTATAAAATAAACTACAAACACAATAGCATATGGTGTATTATATTTATAAAATATATATAGCAAGTCTATCTCATTAAATTTTAAAATAAAGGTAAAGTATTACAAGAAAATTAGTTTTTTCTTAAAAGAAACATTCAATTTTTTAAACATCTATCTTAGGGAAAATTAGGTAATTTTATTTCCCTTGCCTAGCATACAATCTACTAATTACCAAAATATCTTTACTTCTAAAACACAGCTTCAAATAGGTAAATTAGAAACATTTCTATTACAATGATGTTTCATCTCTACAAAGTGGCAATCACTGCTGCTACTCATACTGGTTTTATAAATTAATATGAATCAATTTTACCATTCATCATCATAGAACTTCACCAGGGCTTGTCAATACAAATATAATGGTGTCTGGCATTTTATTCATAGAAGTATTATTGTTCTTAATTTTTAAGGCTTCTAATATTTTTCTTTCATTTATAAAACAATTACGATCACGAAATTATTGACTATTTTATATTTGTGTTCATATACTACAGGTGTCAACGGTAGCCCTGTGGTACAGTTTCCATTGCAAAAACTCCAATCATAAGGTTTTTATGTCCAAAGCACACCACTCCACCCTTTTGGCTTCCATAATTCATCAAGTATGCAAGCATATTACTTTTCCAACATCTGTTTCAACAGTGTGATAGCACAGAAATCTATAAGTGTAGAATCTAGTGACTTGACCAGTATGTCTTCATATAGAATAGCATAAATATAAATTTTTCATTCTCCAGCTGTTGATGTTGAATGGATATGTCATGGTAGCAACTTGTGCACAGATTATTTGTGTCAATTCTTCAAATGGAGATTCTTTTTAATTATGTTGTGTACTGTTGCTTGGGTCATGTGGACAGCTTCTGTCAATGACCTTTGAGTTTGTGGATTCTCACCTGTTACAAGATGCCACACTTTGCTTATCACAATTTGGGTTGGACTTGTTGCAAGTCTTTTTCTGGATGGCCCTAGACCATGAATTGATCCATATTCCTTGTGTTCTAATGCCATTAACCCTCTTGCTGCAGGCAGGTCAAAGTGTATATGTCTTAACTTTTTAGTTACATTCAAAACTTAATTAAACTACTTTATCATCATTTTATACAAATAAACTTGGCATCAAAATGTAGTTCATAAATCAAATTTTAATATTATATAAATTTCAAGTTCTTAATTTTATAAGAAAATATTTTACAAACCCTCAGACTCTCTTAGTATGAGAATTGTGGCATTTGCTTTCTAGGTCTTTTATAATTTATTTACCATCCTTTCAAGAAGTAGGAAATATAATTATATTTCTTGTTTTTTATATGCATTCATTTCTAATTTTTTTATTATAAAAGTAACTAAAATGTTCACTTAAATATTGCGTTAAATAAAGTTAGACTGGGTGAGATAATGAAAAATATAATAATATGGATCAAAGGGCAATAAAACAATAAATATTTGTGGACTGTTATGAGCTTTAGGGTATTTAAGATAAACAGTTGTGGTTTCCTGTTACAATTTGCAGTCATTATAGAAATAAAAAGGGGTAATCTAGATTTACTTCACAATATTTATGGTGGTTATGAGATGAGTCAAATTGATTGAATGACCCCATATGCAGTTAGGGTAGAGAAAATAAAATCTATAGTTTTCCAGAAAAGAAGAAAGGTTTGATACTTATTTAGGAGGTTTTAGAGATTATGTAAGTGAAATTTGAAAATTTTCTGATGAAGAAAAGTATTTTTAATCTTAACAAGAAAACTTCTCTAACTCAGAGCTGTCAACACTGACCCCATATATTCACAAAAAAGTTTTAGTAAAAATAATTAGAATTTTTATTTTATTTTTGTCTACAAAAGACTTGTAATGTTTACTAAAAGGTTGAAAAATTTCATGAAGATACACAAAACACGTTAAGAGTATATGCTTCATTACTTTATAACCTCGAGGCTTAAAAAGACAGGATATTTTTGAGTACTTTTTGGAGCACAACAAAAATCAACATGAATTAGATTTTAACAGGCCCATCATGAGCCAGTGGGGGACATTTGTGTTGAAAAATAAACAAAAAACTACCCAACTGGTTTTTTCTTAATTTGAACTGAAATTTTTTGGACATGTTTATTGGCTAAAAAAAAGAAGGCATTTCCTGCACTCTTTTAGCATTGGGGCTGTGAAAAGTGATTTGACGTGGTAAGGTCAGCACATCAAGAGCTTAACGGCCAAGCACGCGAAGCATGGAAGTCTCTAAATGACATGCAGAAGCATTCCGGAACTGTTTAGAACAACCTTGGTAGATTATTGTACAGCAATATTATATCTGTAGCTGCTTTCAAAGTGTTCCTGTCCACTCATTCTACTGTTGACAATCGTGATGAATAGACCTTCCCTAACAATTCGCAGGTGAAATCCTTCGTATCTAAATTGAAAACTAAACATAAAAAGGTGATAGCAGAAGCATAAAAGGTTGGCAATTGCTTATCTAATGATGCTGAGAATGTGGCTTTATTGATATATACTGAATTTACTCCCAGCAGGTAGACCTTCGTACTAGCTGGTATGGAGACTTGAGGATGCTGTATTTCACTCAAACATTTATCAATTAATGAATGAAAACTTGTCTCGAAATTATCTCGAAAAGATACGTCCAAAACCACCCTCTTTGGGAATTTGTGGATTGAACTTACTTTTAATATTCAACAAATTGTAGCATAAAGACAGCCCTTGGACGTGTTAACAGTTTAAATATTTTAGGAAAGAAGGCCCTTAAATAAAAGAAAAATATCAGAAGCTTTATATTAGGAATAAAGATCCTAGTATAAACAAAAATGCCAGGCATGCCACTATACTTGTACTACTGAATTTTGAACAAGTTCTATGAATGCTCAGTTTGTTTCACTATTATGAATGTAACAGTTTCTTTTCTTTTATACAGATAAAATGTTATCAAAATAAAAATATGACTGTGATCTTATCCTTTTCCAATAAATCATTATTTTTATAATATAATCATATTGCAGTTTATGTTTAGAGTAAAAATTAAAGATTTTTTATTAATTAATACTTTAGATTTTTAAAGGGTTTACAATTACTTACCTCTGAGCAAGACATAAGACAACCACTTCTGAAACCCTAATAAGATACATGCATATTAGGTTTTTGATCTTGGAAAAAATATGTAGAACTGTTGAATGAGAAACATTACGCTACAAATTTTCAAAAGAGAATGCAGTTAATATATATTTGTATTATCAGGTTGCACTTTAAAAACAATCTAGAAAATTATATTTCAAGAAATCCAACAACATATATCTTATTAACAATAACAAAACTGAATACAATTTTCGTTTCTTTACTTTCCTTTGTTTTAAGTAAATGAACCACGAACAAGTAAAAATAATCTAAGAATGCAGAAGTAAAAAGTTTAAACAATAGCTGTTTATTATAAAACTCTGAAATATTTTTATAGCATAATTACAAAATCTGAAATTAATTTTGGATCTGTTTTAACCAGATTAGAGCAATTAAAAGAAAAATTGAAATATAGAAAAAAATTTATGTACAACAACGAAAGACTTAATGATTTTAATACAGAATAGACAACTACCATATTTATTTGACAGAATTAGACAATAATCTTATGTCCCACTCTGAGTATCAAAAATTACTTTTCTTAGCTGTAGGTTTGTACAGCAAGGCCTAACGAAGTCCAAAGAAAAGCTTAAGTTATGAAATATACATATGAAGTCAGTCACACTCACATATCATTGTTATTATTATTATCACACACTCATATATCATTAAAAAATGATCAATATTCTCAAGAAAATAAAATGAAGCAAATAAAAAATATGTAGTTCATATCTTGTGTGAATAAGAATTTACTAACATTTAATAATAAACATATAAATATACTACTGTGCATAAATTAGAGACCACTATTCAGTCTTCTGAGAAAAGGTGTTCTGGGGTTGAAATATAGTTATCTAAAAACAATTATTTAGTTAATTTAAACACCTCCCATATCATGTACTTGGTTTAAATAAATAATAAATAGCATTCTACAAATTTCTAAATTTTATATTGTAAAAGCAAAAAAAATTTTCCTTTAATGTTAGAGTTATTATTTTCTACTGTAAAAAAAAAGATGAAATTTTTCTTTAGTCTGTGACTCCAATGTGACTGTTCTACTTTCAAATATGAAATGTGGGTCCAAGATACACAGTGTCTGATGAAATAAAATGTAGTGTAACAGCTTTATATAGAAAACATTTGTGGAGGAAAGGCTACATACAGAAGAGTCTTAAGTTTATCAAAATCACCCAAAAATTGGCTGAATTCTACATTGAGAAGAGTACTTTGGTCTGATGAGTCAAAGTCCAAGATCTGTGGAACCAGAACGTCTGCTGTAGAAGTGGTAAGAGATTAAAGGAAAATTGTCTACAGCCTTTGGTGGATTGTTTGTTTGTTTTAGAATTATTTTACCAACGAATAGTGGGATTGACCATCACATTACAATGCCCCCCCATTGGCTGAAAGGGCGAGCATGTTTGGTGTGACAGGGATTCGAGCCTGCGACCCTCAGATTGCGAGTCGAGTGCCTTAACCACCTGGCCATGCCGGGCACCTTTGGTGGAAGTAGCAAACAAGTCTGCTTAGCCACAATTGGATTTGCTGATCCATACTGATATAAGCAAATATTCATTCAGGATGTTGTTTAGTGGAAAAGTGAGAATAATGTAAATACACAATGAATGGAGTAAAATAGTATCTTGGTTAAAAAAAAACAAATGGAACTCTACATGCTTAGTGCTCCAGAACGTAAATTGTTGTGTGAGAAAAACAGCAGAGGCTGCCAAAACCAAAGAAGTATTGGTTTGGTTTGTTTTGAATTTTGTGCAAAGCTACATAAGGGCTGTCTGCACTAGTCATTCCTGATTTAGCAGTGAAAAACTAGAGGAAAGACAGCTAGTCATCACCACCCACCACTAACTCTTGGGCTACTCTTTTACCAATGAATAGTGGGATTGACTGTCACATTATAATGCCCACATAGCTGAAAGGGCAAGCATGTTTGATGGGACAGGGATTGCGAGTCAAGCACCCTAACAACATTGTGGGCCAAAACCAAAGAAGGAACTGAGCATCTCCTAAAGCTTGAGTAAAACATTACTCATCGAGATTTCAGGCAGTGCTTTTAGCTAAGTGTGCTCACAAAGAAGTATTAAAGAAATAAATTCTAAACTTGCTTTACATGTTTATTTTACCTTCAAATACCTGCACTAAAAGAAACTTAGGATGTTTTGAAATGAACATACTTTGTGATTTTTTAGTAGTATCTAATGTTTGTATAGTACTGCATATAGAACTTTATTCAAACCCATTGTACCATGCAGAAAATTCTTTAATCAAACAGGTTAGTGTTTATAAAACTAAATTTTAAAACAAATTCTTTAGGATGTTCAATACATACCAAAAGCTCTTTACAGATACTTGATCTTTCAATTTTTAATTGAGTTTTTAAAGACCATCGTAATACAGCACACAATCCTGATATACAAGTCCTTGAACCAGCTGACCAAATAGCAGGAAGCTGACAATTCTGTATCTGTTAAAAAAAATTAAATTGCTCAAATATAAAGAAAAAATAAAATATATATATATAACACGTAGCATACCAGAATATCATCGACTACTAACTTTCTGTATTCTATAAATTTCTTAAGTGTGTATGTTTACACAAGAATTGTGAGTGTTTTCTTATAGCAAGGCCACATTGGGCTATCTGCTGTGTCCACCGAGGGAAAATGAACACCTGATTTTAGCGTTGTAAGTCCGAAGACTTACCGCTGTCCCACCAGGGGACCACAAGAATTGATGCAAACTTGCATTTAAGTAAATATTGATAATTAAACTGTCAAAAAGAACGCCATGCAAATTAAATTGAATATGAGATTCACAGAACTAAAGAAAAAAATTTAAGATATTAAGTTAGAATTTTCCTTCAAAGAAACAAATAAGTAAATGGAAATAAATGATAAATTTGAAAATTCTTCAACTGTTACAATTTTTTTACAAGCAGCAGTACAATTTGTTCTTTTTCTAACATAATGTTTGATGAAAAATGCGACACAATTATCTAGTAAGGATGAGAGGGCTTAGAGGCAATAAACCCATAATAATCAATTGGTTGAATGTAATCAATTAACCCATGCGTAGGTCAATGTCACAACCTTTTACAGATTTGCATTCAAAAGTTAATTAAACTACTTTATTATCAATGGAGATGAACAAACTTGCCATCAAAATGTAGATATCAAATCAAGTTTTAATATGTTTTAAGTTCCTAATTTTATAAAGAAATATTTAAAAAAATCCCCAATCCCCAATATCTAGTTTGAGAATTGTGACATTTATTTTCCAGATCTTCTCCCTTTTCCAATTTATTTATCATTCCTCTCTGAAGCACAGAATTTAACATAAATTATTTTTTATAATATAGGTATTACTAAGTCAAAGTCTAATTGTTATTGCCTTCAATCTTATTTGTTTATGGAATCATGAACTAGAAAATCAGGCCTACTTGCCACACCAACTTTTCACATCCTGTCTTTCACAAATTGCCAATAGTTCTGATGTTTTATACTATATTATTTATATCCAATAGAAAAGCAAAATTTAAATCTATGAAATGATATATTATATTATGCTGTTTTCAGTACAAAGTATTGTCTATTTCACCTTCAGTTTGAAACCTTCTCCTGTGGCATTCAGATCAAGAAATTTTAGGAATTATTTTAAAGCTTTTACGCCATAGTTAGAAAGCCAGTTATATTATGATAGTTATAGTAAATTGTTTGCTTTGTATGCATTATTATTCTATGTTCTTAGATGCATTATTTAAGTAAATCAAAATTTAGTAAACTAGTACCACTAGTATAAAAAAATTAGGCTTAAATTTCATCTGAAACTTACAGCAAAAAAACAAGAGATCAAAGACATGTACTATGTTTCTTATTTTTGTGGGTATTCGTTATTTATTAACTAACTAAATTAAGAAACTAAAATGTAAGAATTGGAGACTTATTGGGTTAGATTACATAAAATAATGAAAAAAATTATAAAAATTGTTCATGAGGTATGCTTGCAGCTTGTGCATTACACTATTCTATACAGTAACTTGAATTACATGTTCAACAAGTGATTTGCAACTTGTGTAGTGGGATTATTAGTTAGAGATGGTTCAAAGGTATGATTTATACTGTTTCATGCTTTAAACTATTTAGGATAAACAGTTGTAGTTTCCTGTTACAATATGCAGTCATTCTAGAAATAAAAGGGGTAACTTAGATTTATTTGTATTTTTATGGTGGCTACAAGGTTGTTAAAATCAACCGAGTCCATATAGAGTTAGGGTAGAGAAAATAATAGATAAAATACAAAATTTTACTGAGACTATTTAAATGAAATTTGAAAACTTTTAAATGAAGAAAAGTATTTTTATTCTTAATATGAAAATCACTTTGCACTTAGAACAGTCAACACTCTTGACTCCGTATATCTTAATACTTTAATATTTTTATACAAATACTTGACTTTTTGTGTACAAGATACTTCTATTGTCTACTGAAAGCTTGCCAAATTTCATGAAGACATAATAAAAGAAATATGAAAGTTACAGATGGTTACACGATCAGTCATATCGACCGACTCCATAAAGAAAACGTTAATGAGCCCTATGATTAATCAATTAGCAAATTCCACTAATCAGCCAGCTCTAATCATTACACAATAAAAAAAAAACGTTGGGAGTCACGACTTCAAAAGATTGTTGGTAATCTTGAATATGTTGTCTGTCAAAAACAATAAAACAGAGTGGTCCCCTCTCATGTAAATAGTGCGTGTGCCTAAGAAAAGAAAACCTTGTATATATATATATATATATATTATAATGTTTTCCATTTTTTAATGATCAGAAAAATTACTTGTTTGCCTGACTGCACTATCTTTCATGCATAAAGACTCTCTGTAGCACAACTACAGTAAAATCCTATCTCTCTAGCTAATTATAAGTAATTATCTTGGTGTTTAAACTTGACTGCAGGATACTATGAGAGATATCAGAGTAATCTGAGAATCCCACAAGGGAAATGTTATAATCAAAATAGATAAGCAACAATGTAGAATACAGCTGCAGTAGGATCTGCCACACCTAGATAAGCAACAATGTGAATACAGCTGCAGTAGTATCTGCCACACCTAGATAAGCAACAATGTGGAATACAGCTGCAGTAGGATCTGCCACACCTAGATAAGCAACAATGTGGAATACAGCTGCAGTAACATCTGCCACACCTAGATAAGCAACAATGTGGAATACAGCTGCAGTAGTATCTGCCACACCTAGATAAGCAACAATGTGGAATACAGCTGCAGTAGTATCTGCCACACCTAGATAAGCAACAATGTGCAATACAGCTGCAGTAGCATCTCCCACACCTTTGAACAAAAATTACTACATTCATGTGATCGAAGTTAGGACAAATCATCAATCCAATTTTTTTTCAACCATAACATAGAGATAATACATTTGGAGAAAAGATTTCTAGTTTAGAATAAAACAGACCTACTTGTAAAGTTGTTGGATACATAAAGTTAACATTAATGATGTTTATATTTAAACATTATCACTATTGAAATTAAAATAATTAAGTATTGAGAAGCCAACTTATCCAAGTACATTGAATAGGATAAACACAAAAATAATACTTCATAACAATCCAAGTTATCAGAACATTTTGTAATCTTCTACCATATTTACAAAACAGTGAACTTAACTAAGTTTATTGGATATGATGATTGTTTTTTGTTGAACATAATAAAAAATCTTGTGTGTAAAAGTACTTCAACTTAATATAGAACTAAACAACAAGAAACTTGTATTAAACAATCTCCAGTCACGTGACTTCTTTGTTTCAAGCTCTGTGTGTATGTGTGCATTCCTGTGTCTAGGTAAACCACTTGATAAAATCTTCTCCAAGAATTGAATATTTGTTACTTTGTTACAATTTACAAAAGAAAAGGAACTGAGAGGAACATTCACAGAGACCATAAAAAAAACAAACTCTTAAATCTATATATAGTATTATACGATAGTCTAATTCTTGCACTATCCAATCATATTTAAACTTTACAACTAGCTGTTTTGAAAGCCGTGTTTAATCAGCTAATGATCAAACCACCTGATGTTGCACCAAACAAGGTTTCAACCAAGGCCTGTACAAAAATTAAGGGAAACATCTGAAAATCAAGAAAAAGATAATATATTCTTAACAAAAAGATATTCTTGAAATAGACAGAAAAATTTAAAAAAAAACGACAAGCAGGTTGTTTTGTTTACAGGCAAAACTGTGCAGCTGTACAGAAATGGAAATATGAATGTTAACATTTTCCTTACCTGAAAAGGTATTCATCTCTTCAACAGAACAATTTGACCCCTCCTGCATCTGCCAATAAAATTTGCATGCCAGTAACACTCCCACCTAAAAATCACTTATTTAACATGAATTGCACTAGTGCATGATGACATCATCATGGTGCAAGGAGGATATGTTGCCCTCCTATTGGTGGAGGGCTATCATTAACTTTTAAAAATAGGGTTTCACGGTCACCCACTGCACTCTCTCCAATGAAAGACCTTTCCAGCAGGCATCCTGGGTCTCTGGCTCTTCCCATTGCAAATTTTCTTCCCCTTCTTCAAGTGGACCCTCGTGACTTAACAGTTTCTAGTCACTGGGATGGTGGACCTTAGAGAATTCCTCGCTGATTAAGTACAGCACAATACAGTGAGAAGTAGGACGGTGATGTAACTGTCTGTGTAGTATGGGTCACTCCTCAAACAGTTAGTGGGCCCTCCTCCTGCAGCAGGAAAATTTTGTCATCCTGCCTCTCTGCAACACCAAGAGCTCTTTTGTCTTTCCCTCTGTTTCCTTCCAGGTGAAAAGTTTACCCTAGTCGAGACAAGATACAGTCTCCCACAGGTGGGCATCTATGGAAACCCTGCAATCGGGTGTCACACTCCATGGGCTTTCGCTTCAGGCACTTTCATATAGGTTTAATATTTGCACTGGCCCCACCACCATTTCAATGTAGGATTCTAGCTATTCTGGGAGAAGAGGTGATGTATCGTTTTAGAATTTAATTTCCTTACCTAAAAATGTATTTCCAATAGATACCTCAGCTCACCTTCCTACTCCTACTTCCCAATTCTGCTGCATTTTCTTCTTGCCTCATCTAAGAATGAAGTTATTTTGAGGCAAGCACGAGTCAAAGAAGTAGGCAGTCACTTCCCTGATGCCAGCTTTATCCATAATAGTCCATGAGAGAGTTGAAAAATCTGATGTGACAAAATGTGAATGAACAATCACCTTCCCAAGTCTTGATAGAGGAGTATGTAACTAAGTAGCTGAAGTCTTAGGAATAAAGATCTGGTCTTGATATAGTGGAGTAAGTAATCAAGTAGCTGAAGACTTAGGAATAAAGACCTGGTCTTGATATAGAGGAGTAAGTAATGAAGTAGCTGAAGACTTAGGAATAAAGACCCAGACTTGATATAGAGGAGTAAGTAATCAAGTAGCTGAAGACTTAGGAATAAAGACCCAGACTTGATATAGAGGAGTGAGTATTCAAGTAGCTGAAGACTTAGGAATAAAGACCCAGACTTGATATAGAGGAGTAAGTAATCAAGTAGCTGAAGTCTTAGGAATAAAGACCCGGTCTTGATAGAGGAGTGAGTAATCAAGTAGCTGAAGTCTTAGGAATAAAGACCCAGTCTTGATAGAGGAGTAAGTAATCAAGTAGCTGAAGACTTAGGAATAAAGACCCGGTCTTGATAGAGGAGTGAGTAATCAAGTAGCTGAAGACTTAGGAATAAAGACCCGGTCTTGATAGAGGAGTGAGTAATCAAGTAGCTGAAGACTT
>NW_013672639.1:24712-32773 GCF_000517525.1 Limulus polyphemus
GAAAATTTGAACATGAACCTACAATTTTTTATCCCAAATAGCTTACAAGTTCCTAACAGTATACATCTATTTATACTTAAAAACTTGTACTCATTGCCATTTGAACCTTTTTAACTAATAATCCCACCACACAAGTTAGAAGACACTCAGTGAACATAAGCTTACATTACCATATTGAATTATGTAATGCACGAGCTGATTACAAGCATATCTCATAAAGAATTATATTTTTCATTACTTTATATAATCTAACAAGTTTCCAATGTTTCAATTTTAATTACCTTGACAATAATAAGTATAGAATACACATGAAAAACAAAAAAAAATAGTACTTACCTTGGTCCCCCTGTATTTTTTGCTGTCAACTGTCGATGAAATTTAAGCCTACATTTTTATACTAAAGGTAATACTACACTAAATAATTATTTAATTAAATAATGCATCTAGGAACACAGAATAATAAGATGCACAAAGCAATCAATGTCCTATATCTATTATAATTGTTTTTGCCTTTCCAACTATGCGATAAGTGCCATTAAAAATTCAACTATGATCATTGTTGTGATTCCTGGAAAAAAAAAACTGAACAATAAAATAGACAAATTCATGTACAGAAAACAATGTAATATAATATGTTATTTGATATATTAAAACTTAAGCTTTCTATTGGTTATAAATGATATAGTATAAAATGTCAGAACTTTGTGAAAAAGAGGATGTGATGGGTGGGTGTGGCAAGTGGGTCTGATTTTCTAGTTTATGTCTTCATAAACAAGTAAGATTGAAGACTATAAAAATTCAGCTCAGCCTGAGCAATACCTACATTATAATGAATAATGTACATTAAATTCCATACTTTTCAGAGGGGTGGTAAATAAATTTCAGAAGATGAAAGACCTAGAAAGCAAATGCTACAATTCTCATACTAGGGAAGATTGAGTTTTTTAAATATTTCCTTGTAAAATTAAGAACTTGAAATCTATATAATATTAAAATTTGATTTATTAACTTTGATGCCAAGCTTATTTGTATACAATATACACACTTTGTCCTGCCCATGGTCAGAAGGATAAAGATATAAGGATCAGATGCAATGCCAAAAAGAAGAGCATGGTACTGAAGATCCAATCCCAATGGACAAAACAAAAACAAAAAATGTCTAGAGGGCAGGGCAATTGGAATGTGTAAAAAAATGTCTGAAATAACCTTGTTCATCAATAGTCAAGCTGAAAAAAACCAATGTTGAGGGGAAAAAAATCTCCATAGGGAACCAAGAGATGATATGAAACCAGTTGAGAGATTAGAGGTTGGTAAATGGTTCTCAATTCCCAGTCGTCTTGTGTACCACAAAAAGACAAGAAAAGTAACCATGTGCAGGAGTAAATACCCTCTCAATGGTATTCTTGGCCAAGAGATCTTAGACCACATCCTTGATATACAGAAGATATAGGAGAACAGAGAGAGTTAAAGAGAAGTGGAGAGATAGGCTTGGAGGAAGAACCTGAATAAACCATCTATCGGACAAAAATGGAGAATATAGGCCAGCAAAGAGAGAAAGATAGGCTCACACAGGGACAGATCTGACAGGGTAGGCATCGACGAGTCGAGCAAACAACTGTGACTTCAGGAAGTGGGAGGATAGGAAGTAAAAGAAGGCCAGAGAGCTGAGATGGGAAGAGATTACATGGATTCAGCAGCCTAGGAACAGAACAGTTGAGATTAAGAAGTACAAGAAACCATAGTAGACAATTAGGACTAATGCTATGCTGCCCTAGTCAGGGTCTCCAGTGGGTCAGCAACACCCCTGAAGATCTTTGAACAAAGAAATGAAGCCTGACAAAGAGAAACAAAAAGGAGGCATACACTAGCTAATAACCAACTAATCATATTCATGTTTTCAATTATTCAAGTCTCATGTGAGAAGCCTCGATTAGTTAAATGTAATTAATTAATAAACTCAACGAGCAATCAATTAGCAACTTTCTCTAATCACTAAACTACTTCTTAAAACAATCCTAACATTCTTAGGTTAAGATACTAAAAGTTGTCCTGGTTTTTTTACTAAGATAGTACAGGCACAAATTCTGAGAAGGTGGGTCCATCAATTGAATCACAGACTTTAATGATAAGCTAATTCAAACTGATCTTCTATACGAAATATTCCTAATCACATGTGAAGTAATAAATAATGTATAAAATGACTATGATTATAAAGTCAAGTTTCTTAGGTTGAAAACTTCTGTATCAGTAGAGAAACAAGAAAATACAGTAGACACACAGATGTATTACATTTCACTGAAAAGTTTCATACAACTGTAACATAACATTTATAACTATTGTAAATTCTATCATCTTAATAGCTTATAAGGATCTTTAACATTTATATGTATACTATTAGAACATACTGTATTTTTAAAAAGAATAAGAAACATACACTAAATGTGGAGGGGGACAATATTTTACATACACTAAATGTGGAGGGGACAATACTTTACATACACTAAATGTGGAGGGGGACAATACTTTACATACACTAAATGTGGAGGGGGACAATACTTTACATACACTAAATGTGGAGGGGACAATACTTTACATACACTAAATGTGGAGGGGTCAATACTTTACACTAAATGTGGAGGGGTCAATACTTTACATACACTAAATGTGGAGGGGACAATACTTTTCTTTAATTGAGGGAAACAGAAGAATGTATTGCAGAACTCTGACATAATTATATTTAGTAATTACACACTCCTGTAATGTGCTACTTGCCTCTTGTGGCATGTCAGAGGCATCTGTTCTTTTCACAGTCCAGGCTGACAAGGCACTCAGTGGCAAAAGGAACTGTGGACATGAATGTGACTTTTCTAAAAGCCATAGATCTAACGTAGACAATTCACAGTAATGTAAAATAAATGAAACTATTATGCTCTCAACTGATGTTTCCACAGTATTTGGCATAGAAACTGATGATGAAACTTGCAGGAACAAAATGTCTTTTCTTGAATCCATTATTTTCTGGAAAAAAAACAAACAAACAAGCTTCAGTGTTAATAGTATACAATACGTGTAATGAAAACTAGAAAATATTAATTAGAGATAAGTGTGTGTTTAAGTAGATTTAACTTTTGGATCCTAGGGAGCAGTTTATTTCTTTCACAGAATGTTTATACTTGTACAACACATTGCCTGATGATATAGTGTATGCCATTAGACTGAATTCTTATAAAATACAGTTGGAGACACACACACACACACACACACACATGGATATGATGGTTTATATTTAACTTGTATTTTTTCTCTCCTTCTGTGGGTGAGATGGCCTTGATGAGCTGAATAAATTTTTTTACCTTGTAGTTTTATTATATTATTATAAATTGTATGTGACACAGAAATAAGAAACCTCTGAGGAAAGACGAAAGCGGTAGTTAAGCTCAACACTTATGTGTAAGAACATAAGTCAGTGATTTTATTTGTTGGTGTACATCTATGTTTTGAGCTTTAACAACTTAGTGATCAAGATTTGAAACTAAGGTATATCTGATGGCATTTTGTCATCTAAAACTATTATTTAATGCATTAGGTTTTACTGATACCTTAAATATCGCATGTGTGAATGCATACTTTCATAAGGCATCCGTTTCAACATTTCTTTTGACACATACGTCTACAAATATTAATTTAGTTCCACCCCACAAAAACTCCAGGGAAGCTCACATTTACAGTAAGATGAATAAAATTTTCAGTTATGAAGTTTAGTTTATAGATCAGAGGAAAATTAACATTTTATAATATATCCCACTCCCAGCCAAGCTAAAAATTAATAGAGGCCTGGCATGGCCAAGTGGTTAAGGAGCTCGACTCGCAATCTGCAGGTCGCGGGTTCGAATCCCCGTCCCACCAAACATGCTCACCCTTTCAGCCATGGGGGCATTATAATGTGATGATCAATCACACTATTTTGTTGATAAAGGATAGCCCAAAAGTTGGTGATGACTAGCTGCCTTCCCTCTAATCTTTCACTGCTAAATTAGGGACAGCTAATTCAGATAGCTCTCGTTTAGCTTTGCATAATATTAAAAACAAACAAAAATGAATACATGTTAATATGGTAGCTAGATATTATTTTATCATGACTCTTACAATGGAAGAAATACAGTGAATGTAACTGGCTTACATCATAATCCAAGTAAAGTATGCATTAAGAAGAACTAATAAATGAAATATTGTGAAAAGCATGAGCTTCTATGATATTCTTATCTATTTTTTTTCTTTAATACATCCTATTACCTTAACTGTACAATGTATTACTTTGTTTCAAACAACTAAAATACAAATTCAGGAAAAAAAAGTGCTACGGAGAGTGTAAAACACTTTCAAATAAATAACCAGATGAATATATCATAAAATGAAAATTAACAATTTCCTTGCTTGAAAATGTATTTCCGATAAACGTTTACCTCCGCCTCACACAGTTTAGCTGAGTGATGAAACAATTATGGAATTATTAGTGTTCTGTAAACAACTGAGTTATGAAACAATTATGGAATTATTAGTGTTCTGCAAACAATTGAGTTATGAAACAATTATGGAATTATTAGTGTTCTGCAAACGATTGAGTTATGAAACAATTATGGAATTATTAGTGTTCTGCAAACGATTGAGTTATGAAACAATTATGGAATTATTAGTGTTCTGCAAACGATTGAGTTATGAAACAATTATGGAATTATTAGTGTTCTGCAAACGATTGCGTTATGAAACAATTATGGAATTATTAGTGTTCTGCAAACAATTGAGTTATGAAACAATTATGGAATTATTAGTGTTCTGCAAATGATTGAGTTATGAAACAATTATGGAATTTTAAGTGGTCTGCAAACAACTGAGTGATAAAATAATTTAATGATGAGTACGATGATACACTGGAAGTTCAGAACCTGGGATTACATCAAGATTAGACAGAAACATAGCCAAAACTGAATACAATCAACACTCTTGAATATATTACAGAAAAGGGGGGAGATGTGAGAGAATTATTGGAGGGAGCAGCCACCTTTCTTGTTCAGCCACTGTGGAGATTAAGAAAACCCTTATGATAACTAAACTTTATAATCCTAATTATGGAAAACAGGTGTTCAAGGTGGGAAAGAAAAAGGAATAAAAAATACACAAATTAGAAAAACTCAGAAGTCCAAATATTTTTTTCTTTATCCTTCCTTCCAAAGGTAAGTAAGGTAAAAAACATAAAACTTTGGGTGTTAAAAATGCATTTAACACATTTTGATCACTCGAGTAAGTCAATGGTGGATAGAGTATAGAAAGTTGGTAAATGCAGACTTGTGGCTTGAGTTATGAATTATTATTAATACTGATTCAACATGCTGTACTTCTGATAGCTTAGCTCAACATAGACTTAAATACTTCTTTAACAATGAAAAAATAAACTTTTTTCCCCCCACAGCTATTTATAATGTTATTTTCATTCCTGAAAATGTTTCTATGTGATAGGTCTATTGGAAAGTTACAGGAATATTCTTTTGTGAAACAACATCAGTAAAAATATTTACATCAATATAAATATAATAGTACTGTCTGTTGTATGTCCGTGTAAATACTTTGCAGGGTGTGGATGGATCTTACAATACAAATTTTCAGTTTTTGGTTATTACCACTACTTTGCCCCCTGTTGATGGATCTCCACCAAATTTGGCGAATGAGGGTTTGTTGGGTCCATGAGGAGATACATACAAATTTTCAGTTTTGCATTTTTTGGTTTTTATGGGTGGTTTTTACCACTATTTTGCTCCTGTTGATGCATCTCCACCCAAATTTGGCATGAAGGTTTGTTGGGTCCATACGGAGATATATGCAAATCTGCAGCTTCAAACTACGTGATTGCAGTTTTTATGGCCATGTTTGCATTTTTTTTTTTTACAATTACCTATAAGGGAAGCAGCTTTTCTTGTCCTAAGATAACCATCTCTAATCATAAATTTACAAAACTTCCGTCAAAGAGACGAGTACTCCAGCTAGTTCAGCAATAAGATAGACTAGATCATGATAGCAAACTATTCAAGTGAAAAATCCAAGTACTTTTTTTATTGAATACATTGTATTCAAAACATATACACTAGAACTTATTTACGGAAAACAAAGTATCAGATATAAAAATTGATCATGATCCAAAGGATTACTGTGAAAACATGTTAAGACACAAGCAAAAGTGATACCATTATAAACAATGAGTTCAATAATCTTTGTTAGTCTCATTGTGTTTGCATAATTTAAATAAAGCAGGAAGTTAATTACTTCAACCAGTAAAATTAAAAATAAACATTTGAATGAAAAATAAGCAATGCTGACTGGATATATAAAATCAAACCTTCTAAAACACAATATAAAAAAAAAAACTAAATCAAAGATTAAAGGAAGAATTTTCAATATTTGTTTTTTTATAGTATTTCATGAAATGAATTTAAGAAAATAACTTCTGTAAATGTTGCCTGAACTAAATTTTGATTTTTTTTTCACGCAGAATCTAGAAATTAATGGACTCAATCCATCTAGAAAGTTTTAAGACAACATTTTGGGCTGATTTCGAGATGCTACCACAGATCTTACCCTCTAAACTAAATTCTGAATGTACTAAGTGTATTTTCACAAAAAATTCGGCAAGTTTTTAGTAAATATGAGTCTGTTATACACAAGTCAGATTTGTTAATAAAGTATTTCTACTAAAGATGAAAACGTATAAATCCTTTCCAGCACCAGTCAGAGTGAAAGGTGATTTTTATCCTAAGAATAAAGATATTTCTTTCCCTTGTACAGTTTTATAAATCAATTGCCAAACCTCTAGAAATTCCTATCATTTTCTCTCCCCTAACACTTATCTACAGCAAAATCATCAATGTAAGGTTAAATGAAAAGTTGAAAAATACAAAATAAATCTAAATTAATTTCTCTTTCTAGAATGACTTCATACTGAACAAGACAATTGGACATATTCTTAACACCAAGTCTGATTTCATGTTTGATAGCTTTCAAGATAGACAGTTTGTGAGACAGCAAGTTCTACGTTTATTTTATAATTTTGTTTGCCTTTCATTTATTAATCCTTTTATTGTTTAGTTCAACTATGAATTTTTAGTTATATTAAAGCAATAACTCACATTCTAGCTACAGCACGTTGATTTTGAGTATGTTTGTATTATGAAACTGACATAAGCGTCCCCTAGTGGTCATGTACAGACATTAATGTTTTAAAGATTATGTAAATTAGCTAATCATAAGTTGTAACCTCATGGTCTAACAACTAAATAAAAACCTTGCCTTGAGCTTAAACAGGTTACTTCAAGAGATATTAGTTAAAACGTAGTTCAAGAGATATTACATAAAAATGAATAATAGTTAAAACATAGTTCAAGAGATAATAGTTAATTAAATGTACATAATTTACAAACACAAAATCAAAATTCAACAGAGTATTTTAATTTTACGGGACGTATCTTCTTCTGTACTGGTCTCCGTCTCGTTGGCTTCTGCTTCAAGTGGGGTTCATCTGCTTCATCAGGAAACGTCCTATCATTGGTAACAGTCACATCAGTGGTAGTAACTTCATCAAGGGCTTCACTGTTTTCCTTCTCAAAACCGAAAAGAGTTTCTTCTTCGACAGTGTTTTTTCAGGTGTACACGTCTTCAGCAGCGTCATTTGTCATTTGTTCCGTTGTTCACTTCGTTCCAACTGAAATGTCCTGGACCGTGATACGCCAAAGCCTGTTGGCATGCACCACCTTTGGCTTACCTCGCCGACCACATTTTATTCGGAAAGTCACGTCTGAGAGACGATCCATTATGTCATATGGGCCTTCCCATAGAGAAGACAACTTAGGAGACTTCGCTTTGGTCTTCCTGGGATTATACAACCACACCTTGTCTCATGGTACTAAGCTGACTTCAGTAGATCTCTTAGCATAACATGGCTTCATGGAATCAGCAGACGTTTTCAAGTTTGAATGCACATGATGATGAATATCATCCATCTTTTCAGTATAACAC
>NW_013672639.1:33203-34549 GCF_000517525.1 Limulus polyphemus
CAGTAGATCTCTTAGCATAACATAGCTTCATCGAATCATCAGACGTTTTCAAGTTTGAACGCACTTGATGGTGAATATTATCCATCTTTTCCGATAACACTTTCACAAAATCTGACATATTCTCAGGCAACTCATCATAAGGTGGGAGTCCCTTATGCTTGGGTCCCCTTTTAGCACAACATTTACTGCATGTCCTGCACCATTCTTCCACATCTTGCCTCATACCTATCCAGTAAAATCTTTGGCGTAGGTGACTCAATGTCTTCTTAATTCCAAAATGTCCTCCTGTTAAACTATCATGGGATTGACGCAGCACAACTTCCCGTAACTTCCTCGGTATAACTGTTTGCCAAGTCGTCAATTTCCCATCTGTAGTTTCCCATCTCCGGACAAGAATACCATTTTCAAGCTTCAACTGGTCCCATTGTGCCCGATAGTGCTTTGTCACAGGGCTTAGACTAGACACCTTTTCCCAAGCAGGGCGCACAACACTTGCTTTCAGAAAATCAATTATTGGCTTCAAATCTTGGTCTTTCTCCTGTTCTGCTTTGATATCTATATTTGGTTCCACTTCACTAACCTAACCTAACCTTCATCAACTCTTTCAGTCGGCTTGACTTCAGCTTGGTGGCACCTAATTAGTTCAACCTCTCTTTTAATAGTTACCGGAACTTGGCCTTTGTTGTTCCCAAATGTCATTTTATCAAAATTAATTACAAACTTCCTCGGTAATAAGTAGTCCTACCTTAATATGCATTTGTCTTCAATGTCAGCCAAGTATACCATCTGTCTGTCCTTTACGCCCATGAGCTCAATAGTTACCCACACTGGTCCCCACAAACTTGTAGAATGTCCTGTCACACCATAAAGCTTCTGTATGGCTTCTGGTACTCCTTCGTGATTTAACACCTTGATGCTCACAAGGGTTTGCTGAGACGCAGAGTCAATGACAAAGTTGCACCTTTGCCCATCCAGCTTTCCTGTCACATGGACGCTGTGTGTGCTTGGCATTTTACACCTAGCTGTAGGGACTTTCATGATGGGGGTTGGTGAGTATCCCTCAACCTCAGCCACGACTGGTCTCCTTGTGGCTGACTTGTTGGTGATATTCTTCCTACACTGGCTCCTCAGATGTCCTTGCTCTTCACAGTTCCAACAGCCTTTCTGGGCAGCAGCCTTTCTTGCTGTATCATCTCCCCTGTGTTGAAGTTTCCAGCATTGAGCTCTCATGTGCCAGGTTTGTTACAGTGTCAGCAAAGTCCCTCAAACTTCTCTGAAAGCCGACCTTTTCTGGCCTTGAACCCAGATGACTATACCAACCTCGGTACCTCTGTGCTGGACCTAAC
>NW_013672639.1:35077-36517 GCF_000517525.1 Limulus polyphemus
AACAATTTGAGGAGATTGGGTGGTGCAGTTGGGTAGGCCTTGTGTGCCATGCTTTCCAAGTCCTGTACCAGCTCTTGCAGGCTCTCCCCTTTAGCACGGACTCTCGTCCTAAACCTAGCCCTGTAGACTTCAGACTGATTTTGGGTTCCGTACCTGAGTTCTAGAGCCGACACCAGTGCTCTATAGTTGTGTCTGTCGTCTGCTGACAACTGTCCAAATATTTCAAGTGGTTGTCCCTTCAGGCTCGTTGCCAGATATACTGCTTTCTGTTCCTCTGTCCACCCATTCATTTCTGCCAGTAGCTCAAATTGTGCTCTATATGCTTCCCACGGTGCCTTCCCATCAAATTCCTGTGGCTACCTTCGTACTGGATCACTCCTATTACTGGCATTCATATCTGGGATGTGACTTCTAGCAGGACTGAAGTTGTCTGCATTAGGGTTTAGCTGCGAGGTCTGGAAGGGGCTTGCCATTGTCTGTGGCTGATTAAGTCGATGGTTAATGTATCCTCCTGTGTAAAAGACAATAAATCGTCCTTTAACGTATCTAATTCGCTTTTAAATTTACTAATGTTTTCCATTTGTACTTCTTGTTTCCTTTCTTGTTCCAGTTGCCACTGCTGTAGTCTCTCTTCTTGTTTATGTTATTTCTCCTCCAACAACTGCTGTAAGTTCTCTTCTTGTTTATTTTCTTTTTCCTCCAACAACTGCTGTAATCTCTCTTCTTGTTTCTTATCTCGTTCTTCTTGTTTCTTTTCTTTTCCCTCCAACAACTGTTGTAATCTCTCTTCTTGTTTATTTTCTCGTTCTTCTTGTTTCTTTTCTTTTTCCTCCAACAACTGTTGTAATCTCTCTTCTTGTTTATTTTCTTTCTCCTCCAACCACTGCTGTAGTCTCTCTTCTTGTTTATTTTCTTTCTCCTGCAACCACTGCTGTAGTCTCTCTTGTTTATTTTGCTGTTCGAGCTGCCATTGTTGTAGGTTTTCTTGCCACTGCTGTAGTCTTTCTTCTTGTTTCTTTTCTCGTTCTACTTGTTTATTTTCTTTTTCCTCTAACAACTGCTGTAATCTCTCTTCTTGTTTATTTTGCTGTTCGAGCTACTACTGTTGCAGGTTTTCTTGCAACTGCTGTTGCCTCTCTTCTTGTTTCTTTTCTTTTTCCTCCAACCACTGCTGTAATTTCTCTTCTCGTTCTTCTTGTTTATTTTCTTTTTCCTCCAACCGCTGCTGTAATCTCTCTTCTTGTTTCTTTTCTCGTTCTTCTTGTTTCTTTTGCTGCTCCTGTATTGCTGCCATCAAGTCTGCTAAGCTGTAGTTTGATTTTCCGCCTCTCGTTTCCATTTTTTTTTGTCCCACTCTCTGACACCAGTTTGTTACGTCTCCGTTCGTTCGTTAATTTTCCGGAAAAATTATTTCCGAAGAAACTTTACTGATAGAAGTCC
>NW_013672639.1:36869-39777 GCF_000517525.1 Limulus polyphemus
AGAAGTCAATGACGTGTTACTAGCGTCACGTCACCCTGATGTCGTAACAATACCTTTCATCCATATTCCTCCCATTTAACAGTTAAAAAAGGAAGATAAAGAAAACTGAAAATGCATACGAAACAACAGAACCCACAACACTAAATCAAACATTCTTTTTCACTGCCACTAACAATGACACCCACAATACACACCTCAACCCTGTTATGCGTCAGTCACCTCTCATAACACATCTAAACCTACCAACACACATAAACAGCAGAACGTAATGGATTGGTTGGTTGTTTGGCGTTTTTTGGCAAAATGTAAAAATAAATCGAGTTAAAAAATCAGATAAATGAGTCAAATAGAATTAAAAAAAAGCCTATGGCTCGTAAAGATTTAAAAACACAATCAAGTTAGACGTGTAACCATCGCCAATGACACTGTCCAGCGTCAGAGGTAAACCTGTAGAATATAAATGTCTAAAATGGTGTCGCCGCTCACAGTCGTAACGACAGTAAAACGTCGGCTACTGTGATTTGAGTGTCACAAAGGCCACACTTTGGTGGGTCAATGCTAGATAAAAGGATACGATGAGTTAAAAACTGTGACCAATGCGTGGCCTTGCCAAGACAACTTCCTCCTTCCAATCCTTATGGAAACAAAACGGCCAAAGAGCAACAGAAGGTTTGATCTGGAAGAGCTTGTTATAACGTTACTCACCCCAAGTCGACTGCCAACTGGCGCGAAGCCGAGCCGTGAATATAGGACCATAGTCCATTTCTGGGACAGGCACAACTGTTACAGCACCAGAGCACACAGACTTTGTTGCGGTGTCAACGTGCTCCTTCGTGCGAATACCGACGTGGCCAGGTATCCAGAAAAACTGGATAGTAATGAAAGATAGAGAAAAATGGGCCAGTCGTTGTTGAATATCGACGAGAACAGGGTGAGAACTAACAATAACTGATTCCAGGGCCAGTAGAGAGCTGAGACAGTCAGTGTAAATGGTACAAACAATGTACTGTATAGCTTCTACATGGCAAGGGAAATGGCATATAACTCGGCAGTGAACACAGAAACTGTAGAGGGGATCCCGTGAGCAACCACCAAGCCACAAAAACATCTGTATAAACAGGAATAGAAGAATGGTTCAAAAGATGTTCGGCAAAGAGAAGACGGTACTTCCAATCGGGAGTATCCGCCTTCTTCAGATGACCCAAGAAAAGGTTACAGGTAGGGATGGTAATAGGCCATGACGGGATGAGCTGATCATTGGAGACAGCAGCGTCATCCAATGACAGACCCAATTCGGCCAGCTGCACCTGGATATGAAGGCCAAAAGGGAGAGTGGCAAACCATCTATTCTGAAAGAGTATAGCCTACCGAGGAAGGAAGACGCAACTTGGCGGAGAATCTTTCTGTTTGTGACTACTCCGTTTTTCTTTACTAGAAGGGCTTCTGGTGACCTCCATGGATCCTAACCTGGATCGAGTGGGCAGATTTCTGTCAGTAGAAGCAGATTCCAATTACTGAGGGTGTGAACGAATAATCGTTCTGCATCGCGAAGCCAAAGAAGATGGACCCGAGCAGACAGGTTAACAGTTTTAAACGATGTACCTCTTTCTCTTTCACCCATTTAGAATAAGAATGAAAGTAAGAGGGGGAGGGAACCACCACAGTTAACACAGTGAGAGTCCAGGAACCACCACAGTTAACACAGTGAGGGTCCAGTTGGCACTCATAGGCGTCATGTTCCTTGCCACCACAACGAGCACACATCACAGAACCACGACAAGATGCCTTTGAATGACAGAACTGTTGACACTGGAAACATTGGAGAGGGTTGGGAATATAATGACCATACCTTACAGTTAAAATAATCTGCAGGTGGATTTAGTTATGTAAACTTCAACATAAGAATGTTGGTAGGCAGCATAATTTCTTCTTTACGAGTGGAGATATGTCACACTGCAGAAACTCGTTGCCTGGAGAAACCAGCGAGGATCTCCGACTCGAGGATGTTCTTCAAATCCCTCTCAACAACAATAACTCCTCGTGAGGAATTCAAAGTAGCATGGGGAGTAACCTCAACGGGTATATCCCCATTGATCTTTAGATTCAGGAGGGGGTTCGCTGTGTTTAGTTGTAGATGTTTCCACCAAGATGTCCCCGAACGTAGCTTCTTTACTGACTTCTGAGAGTCAGCAAGACCCCTAATCCTTCTGAATAAAAAAGGGGAACATTTTTCCTAAAAGTTTGTCTGACAAGGATGAAAGATAAAAAAAACAACGAGGTACAGGTTCAAAATGGGTTGAAGATTGATGATCAGAGTATTCAAGATGTTGTCGTTTACCATTTAGCTGTTTTTACTATTTTTTTTAGGATTTGAGGGAACCATAATGAAAGGAAAAAGATTCAGTGCCCACTGACCCCATCCACCATGGGGTCTTACCAGGGGACGTACTACAATGCCAAACAAGGACACTGCAGCAACGCCAGGACTTCGTGAACACTATACCCAAACACCAGCATCAACAATGTCCACAAAACACTCGTTGAGAATGCACAACACTGGTATTCAGTTGACCCTAGCCCAACAGGACCAGCCGATTGACCCTGGGGGCCACTCATCTACAGGAATTCAAGGCCAAAATGGTGTGTTGCAGTGTCCCAAGCACCACTAAGTCACCAGGATCCTCTCCTCCCCGTCACGAGTTGCCACGCACGGCAAACACGTGGGTGGATGTTCAGATCCCAGAGGGGTGAACTGAAGATACAGAACTTTCCCCCAGGAGGTCCCCTCACCACGTATAGGAATCCACCTTGAGGAGAACGTAATGGACCTAAATTTGATGACGAGGAACCCACTTTGAGACTAATAATGGCTGGAGACGGCTTGAATGGGTAATGAAGAAAAACTTTA
>NW_013672639.1:40777-43632 GCF_000517525.1 Limulus polyphemus
GTTATGTTAAACTTATATTAAAGTTTTTCTTCATTACCCATTCAAGCCGTCTCCAGCCATTATTAGTAATGGACCTAAATAGTAAGGGAGGCACTCTGGAAACAGAAGTGTGAGGTCATATGTAATTAATATGCAAATGATATGCCAATAAAAGTCTAATTAATAATTAATTAATTAATCAGATACAAAATTATTAATAGATTAATTAACTAACTGATTAATCAACGATTTATTAATTACATGTGATTAATTAACTAATTAAATGATTGATATACGATTGATAAATATGTAGTGAATATGTAACATTTATTAATTTATGTTAATTAATATGCATGTAATAATAAAAGAAAAAATCTTATACGTGTTTATTAATATTCTTCCTATTGTTCTGTAATTATGTTGAATTTTCTTTCTTGTATAATTTCAGGGAATTCCACCTGTCATCAGTGATTTTGGACAAATAATTCAGAATGCAAAAATGAGGCATCATATAGTTTATATGAATAGTGTATATAAAAGTATATATATTAACCCAATATGGCGAAGTGAGTCGAGCGCTCTAACAGCTTTTAAAAGAGCTTATGGGTTTACTCAGTTAACCACCCTTCTCTGGCTCAGCGGTACGTCTGCAGACTTACAACGCATATCTACCTCATCAGTGGTATATCTGTCTATCTGATCAGTGGTATACACGTTTACGTTATCAGTGGTATACAGATCTACGTTATCAGCGGTATACATATCTACCAAAGCAGTGGTATACAGATGTTTCTGACACATTGGAATCTATGTTGTGAGTATTAACGCCACCTGGAGGAAAATATATATTTCAACACAAATATGAAACGTAAGTGTGTGCGTATGGTAAGACCACCTAGTGGAGAACAACTGTTCCAGTACAGATAACAACACGAATCTCCGGTGTGTGAGAAGATATCATTTGGATAGCTCAAATATTCAGGTGTAAAGTTGTTCAATTATGTGAAGACCACCAGGTGAACAACAGCTTAACTAGTAGCATCTGTCTTTGCTGTGTATTATGGCCACAAGGTGGATAGCAGATATTATAAATAAAAATATTAGCCTCTTACTATCCAATTTGTGTGTGTGTGTGTGTTCAGATCCCCTGGTGGAGAATTGGTGTATCAGAAACAAATAACTTTCCCTATCTTAAGAGACAAATAACAACCACAATGATTAGTATGTATTGAGATAATTTCATGGAAAATAGACATTTAACAGACAAATATCGTCCTCCGTTTTTATTATGTACAAGCAAAAGTACTCGTCATGGATTTTAAAAAGGTTAATTGTGTTGCACTCTTGGTTTCACTCAAAGCTACTTATACCGCCCACCGCGAAAAGTGATTCTTGAGAATCTTAGTTATACTAAGAGCCGCTCAACAACAACATATGGCAAATCTACGTTTTTATTGTTTAATTTACGTCACATTTTGAATATAAATGACATCGTGATTAATTTCTATTACCTTTGCGAAATAAAATTTGGCATCAACATTATTTATACCTGTTCTCTGGTCATTTCAAAAGTGAATGTTCAGCTTTGCCTGCGTGCGCAGCTTTTCAAACAGAGCGGCCGGCATAAACAGAAGATAGACGAATGCACGGACAGACACCACGGTTCACAATATAAATAAGATTAATATCACCAGGTGGAGAGTAAACCTTTCGGAGTAAATGACAACCTCCATTGTTAGTGTGTGTTATGATCACCAGGTGAAGAGTAAATGTTTCTTGGACAAATTACAGCTCCTATTTAAAGTGAGTGTGTGTGTGTGTAAAAAATCACTTGGTGGATATTACATGTTTCAATTATAAATAAAAGCTCCTTTCTTCAGTTTGTGTTGAAATCACCAGTTTGGAAGTAGGTGTTTTAGAGACAAATAATAGCCCCTATCTTTAGTGTGTGTTAATACCACCAGGTGGAGGTTAGATATTTCAATTATAAATAAATAACCCTTTCTTTAGTTTGTGTTGAAATCACCAGTTTGGAAGTAGGTGTTTTAGAGACAAATAATAGCCCCTATCTTTAGTGTGTGATAATACCACCAGGTGGAGGTTAGATATTTCAATTATAAATAAATAACCCTTTCTTTAGTTTGTGTTGAAATCACCAGTTTGGAAGTAGGCGTTTTAGAGACAAATAACAGCCCTTATCTGAAGTATGTATTCAGATCACTTTGTGAGTGTTAGTTATTTCGCAGACAAATACCAGCTCCATTTTTTAGTGTGTGTTATGGTCACCAGGTGGAGAGAGCCCGTATTTATTAAACCTATGAAGTTTACAAAAAATAAATATTTCTTTTTTATCAGCAAAAAAGGCATAATAAGTTTTTTTGAAAAGTTGTAACTTGTATTTATGGTTGTTCTCTGCAAACATTCTTGATAATAGTGTTTTTATATGTGATCTTACAGAAAAGAAAGATTAGGAACACTTCGAGTAGATGACGGGCCTGTAATAACTGCTACATCCGATCCTGGAGCTACTGAACTAAACACGGATGGAGTTCTCTGGCTAGGTCTGAATCAATTTTATTTCTAGACGTTTTTAAAGTAATATGAATATTGACTTCATCTAATTTCATAGTTGATGTTATATACAGGTTTCTAACGACACAAAGTACACATCTAATATAATTGGTTCTTTTTCTTTCTTTCAGGTTGTATCAAATTCTTTAAGTGTCAGTAAACTAACACATTATATAAAATTAAAATTTGAAAATATATTTTATTTTGTGACGAACTTATGTCAAACGGAGATTGTCAGAACAGAGAAGTTTCTAAGAAATATCTTTTAATTTATTCTATACTTTTTAGATCATCAAATTACTATT
>NW_013672640.1:0-6329 GCF_000517525.1 Limulus polyphemus
TTGTCTCGCTCAATAGAAAGGTACAAAAAAGAATGACCACGTTTTCTAAAGCACGTTTTCGAGATAAAATCTTGTTCACATGACATGAAGTTTGCATTATAAGCATACAAGGTCTCGTACATGCCAGCAAGCATTGCGAGACTACAAAATGGCGGCGCCCTGTTGCCGAATGTAAACAAACCGTGCGATTGCATAAACGCTTATCTATGGCATGGAACACCAAAATCCGATAAATAATTTTAAAAAATGTGTTTCTCAGGAAGAAAACTGGAGGTTTTCAGGATTTTTTAGAAATATCCGGATTTCCTGAGATATCCGGAAGACTTTCATCATTACATTATGTTATAAAAGATATCTAAATACCGCATTATGTTAAAAATGATACCTGAAGGCCACAGCAATGATGGTAATTGAATTTTATGGTGAAGGAGAATCCTGATCTGCTCCAGTGGTAAATAGGATTTCAAGAAAAATGGAGAAGCCACAAAACCAGTAAATAATTTACAAATCAAACAAGTTATCAACATCTATTATGATCTGAAATATAAGTAGTGGTTATACAAATAAAACCGTAGAAGTTGATCGATGAATACTGATAAAAGTTGATTTGAACTTCCCTTTTTTTGAGCATTACAAATTTTTATCCACATAAAATTTTTTACTTGATTTATTCAATTGTTATACATTTTGTATTCAGTGTCCTTGAATAATGTTAACTTTTTACACTAATAAAACCACCGTCAACCTGTTTTATGTAATACCTGTTAACTCTGCTACCGATTTGCCTCCCGCTTTAATGGCCACAAGCTGTTCATGTTTTAACCTATCCACTGGGATATATTTGGGCAAAGTTCCTGTTTCAATCATTTTAAGCACATTCTGACGAGCCACCTCCAATAGTCGAGCTTTATCAATTTTTTCTCTGAGATCAAAAACCTTTTCATTTCTTGATGGAGACATATTTCTGAAAAGAAATTCATTTATCTCAAAAAACATTTGTTGAGTAACAACTACTGGATTATAGAATATTTAGTTGACCTTTACACAAAATATTATTTACACACACACACCATATAAAGTGTGTTTTTTATGTTTTAATGAAACAGTAAACTCCAAAGTGTGAAGAATAGAAGTGTGTTGTTACTGCAATAGTCATAAATGAAAACTAAGATAATATCATTAAAATTTAAGACCTGTATCATTTGTCAAACTAACACTTATAAAAAAAAGTATTAGTTTTATTTAAATATAAACTAATAAATAGCTATAAAGTGATTTTTCTTTCATAAAAATATTAACATAAAATTAACCCATATACAAAACTGTCACATTTCACAAATCCTGTACATTCCATTTTCAGTCAGAAGTGTCACCAATGTTTGTTACAGGTAAGGTAATTGTCTCACCAATGTTTGTTACAAGTAAGGTAATTGGTCTTGGTAGCCCTGTGTTTCTTGTGCCATTTGAGTTTCAAGAAACATATTACTAATACTCCCCTACCCCAATGTTCTTGTTCCTACACAACACAGACAATACCAGGGTAGTGTAAGTGGATCAGACAACTTCAGCTGGTACACACCAAGTGCAAATGACTGCAAGAGTTCCTCAGAAAGCTGTGATAAGTTCAGAGCACCATCACCTACTACATTCTTTAGTTTTCCACACAGCCTTCTTTTGTGGTAAACTTCTATAGTCTGTTGAAGTGTATTAGATAGTTCCTTTTGTTGGAAGAAACCAGAATCAGCTTCTGTGTTTTGTATGAGAGCAGACCCATAGCATTTGTACAGAGCACTGATAACTGTCACATAATACTTGTAAAAGGTACATCACATTGGTAAATATCATGTCCAGCAGCTTCCAGTGTTTTATGTGACCATTTATTGCTTCTAGCTCTCAAGAGAACTGAGTAATTAGCTTATTCGTATGAACTAATTAGTTATGAGCATTGATTATGTTAATTAGTTTCATGCAAAAATACTGACCAAAAATATGATTAAATCAATTAATGTGAAAGAAATATTCAAATATTCCAAATTAGTGTTTCCAATTATTCAAACTATGCAAGCAATCGATATACTGCTATTATGGTTTCTCATTTTCGATTAATACAAGGTTGTTCAGCTTAACTGATTTGTGTTACGATTCATAAGATTATCATTTTCCAATGCTGAAAATAGATTCAGATATATACTTACCTCTCCCCCACACAAAAGCTTTTTCTTGATCTTCATCTGCCCTCTAACTCATTAATACACCTATATACCCCTCAGTTCAAGCTGCTCACTTAGCATTCATATCACATGCAACAACTCTCCACCAATAGGAGTACAACAGACACTCCTGGAGCAACTGGCTCCCTCTATATTACATTTCATGTACCTCACCAGAAAATAGAAACACGTTGGAAGTGGGTAGAAGGGTGGGAACTGTTTGAGTGAAGGTAAATAACTATCGGAAATCTATTTTCAATGTAGGAAAACGATAACTTCCAATATGATACATATTTCTGCTCACACAAAAGCTAGAATCCCACATTTATAAGTTGGAGGAACCAGTATAACATTAAAGTAAGAGACTCCCTATGGAAAGCATCCACAGGGAATCAAACATGTGTGCTCCATAATTGAATGAAAGCACACATGAGGGGGACCACACAACTTCTGGAACAGGTGTGCTCTTATCCCTAGAAGTGAGGTGTTGTAAAACAGGCAGCATTAAGGACTAAACCAATAATGTAAGGCCTCAGAAAACATTGCAGGAAGATTGTCTCCAAACCCAACCAGATAAATGAGGTTCCACATCCAATCCTTGGTAGAGATTCAGTGAAGTTTGTGTCTCTTCACAAAAACACAGAAAGGATCTGAGGGAAACCCAAAAGGAAGATCCCAGAACCAAAACATACTTCCCCCCGTCATGTGCAACCAAAAGAAGACAGGAATGGATGCAACTACTATGTCGAACAAGGACACCCATATATAAGGTGTGAAAACCAATGAACGGACAGAAATAACACTCTGGTGGAACAAAGAGGAACCAGAAGCTGAAGGATATAGAAGAGGTTGATGACAGGCTTCCATACATCAGCCAAGGAGGGGTCAACTATTTGCCAAGAGGAAATTTCCATGCCAAAATGGAAAAATTGGCACTACAGCTGCCAGTAAGAGAAGCAGTCACTCAACAGAGGGCAACCAATTGTGTGAGACAGGATCCTGTGAAGAAAGGAAAGGAATGGTAAACAATAATCGAGGAGCTGGCCACTGGTAGTGAATAGGTTAATTCACACTCTGAAAAACTAATAAAGCTCAGGGAACAGAAGTGAAAGTCTCCCAAAAGTTGACAAAGCAGAAAAACCCAGTCTCCATAGGATTTGACTCCATCACGTAGAAACCCATATCGCATTCAACATCAAAGACTGACACAGGAAAATGAGGGAAAGGGGTGAGAACATCAACATGCAAGTAAAAGACAAAATGGAAGTAAGCAAGATGACAATCTTGATATGTGAACCAAAAGAAGTAAAACAGGTCTCCAAAACTGTATTATGCAAAAATGGAGCCAGCTTGAATTCTGAGAGGGAAGACATGGGGAGGCAAACCCCCGCAAGTAGTGTGTCTCATCCAACAAAACTCAACACCAAATAAGCCAGGAAAGTAGGAAAAGGCTGACAAGGACACCACTCCCTGAAAGGCAAAAGCATGTAGACAGAACTTCCAGGTGCGGCAAGGCATCCAAACCCAAGTGAGATAAAAACCAAAGTGGAAGAACCTAAGAAAACAACACTAGCATTAAAATACAAAATACTGTTGTGTTCTTGAAATTGTCACAAAGCATTTGAAGAGAGTAGGGAAACAACAGAATAATAACTAACTGCTAGCAAGAAATAACTAACTACGATGTGCGTAATGTCAAGACAAACCTCAAAATGTAGATTATGTTGAGAAAAGTTGGTGACTAGCATAAAAAAATGAGGAAATGGAGCCAAAGTAAAGGTCAACCCTACAAAATGTAAATAAACGAACATGTCAGTAATGCAGCAATGAAAATGAAAAATACTAATAATATGTCCAACACTTACTAGGATGAGGATTATATGTCATATTGAACAATGATTCAGATATAACAATAAATTACTATTATAAGTAATATATGATTTATTTATTGGTTGATTTATAATACTTTTTATAAATATTATATTTAAATTACTATTAAAGAGATAACCATAAAGTAATAGTCATTAATACTAGTAATACAGAACTTATAAACCAGCTAAACATACCTAGTGAACAAAGTACATATTAATATCAAACTGAAAAACCAAAGGTATGTAGTCAACAAAGGAAGTAGTAATAAACCCATGGACTCGTGGACAATTTTTCTCATATAATGAACTTCTTTTATAAATTCTAGTAGGTGGAGAATTTCCAGCTCAAGTTTGCTTCATAAATCCAGCTTTGTGTTGTTCATTTGATCTTCTTGGGCTTGATAACAACTGTTGATTCCTTACAGTATCAGTTATAATGACTAGGTTTCCCACAATTATAACAGTTACCTCTTTCTGGTATCTTTGAGAGTTCTATTCCATAAAGGTCCTTGCCTGCAGTTCTTGACAATATTTCCCTTGAAGTTACATGTAAAACATCTATTATCTTTTGATTTATTTCCTCTGTTCTGTTTAACTAACCATCTGATTATTTCTTTCAGAGCCTTCTTTAAGATCTAAATCTGGTGTGATTCAGTGCAATTCACATACCCTTGTCTTTTATGGCAACTATAAATTGATCACATGTCAAATAATTCATCATTTCATACGAACTGTCTAGGTACGATAAATTGGGCAAGCCTTCCTCAAGTTTGGTTAATGTTTCATCTTTCCTCTGTACCTTGTTCTATAACTTTGCTTTGAATACCTGCTGCTGGTGTGTTAATTACTCAAAACCTGTTGGATAGGGCAGCTACCAATACTAATAGTTGTTACAGCCATAAGTTGGAAGGTTACTTACTGTTGTAAGAGAAACTTAAGAAAACAAAATTTTAATTTAGGAGTTTTAAATTGTACTGTGAGGATAAAAACCCAAATTATTTATGTCAAGTTGAATTCTGGGAGAAAACACTTAATCTAAATATAATTAGTTCTCCTTTTATCAAAATATATGACAATATAATTGACATTATTTACGGGTTTCTTCATAAAGAAAGTTCTGCTACAAAAGTATTGTTGTTCATATCTTTGTAATTACATCTATTAATATTGTAACAGATGTTCAAGTTGAAAGCACAACATGTTGTAGTACACTAAATGAAAAGTAACAGTAATATAATTTTACATGTTCATTCAAAACTAAAAAAATACTTTATACACCATCATATTTTAAGAATCTAGTCTCTTCAAGTTCAAACATATTGTACAGAATGACCATTAATAAACAAAAACATGCCATAGTTTGAAAGTTCTCACCTTGAATCAAACTTACGGTTCTCTTCCGTGGAGAAACGTGAACTATTTCGTCGGCTATACGATGATGGTGAAGGGGACCGAGATTTTCTAAAAAAGTTAATTTGAAATATGGTGTTGTATAAACACATTATTATTTAATGAAATGTTTTTAGTAAAAAACAAAGTAGACTAGAGATTTCAATGAAATGTTTTTAGTAAAAACAAAGTAGACTAGAGATTTCAAACAACCACAACTTTGATCCTATTTCTATTACTCAAGTGTCAAAACTGATGTTTTTTTAATAGCCATGTACCTATCATTCTGATTACCAGTAGCATGCAGAGGGGGGGTGAAAGGTGCCGGGGCCCCAGGCATCCATACCCAACACAAAGAGTCGAATCGAATAGTAGAACCATTTCCGCCTTTCCTCAAGGTCTTAGGTACAAGGCCCCAGGCATCATAGAAGCTCTGCACGCCACTGCTGATTACACTTCAATACTTGCTCTATCTTGGCTATCATCTGTGTGATAATATTGGTGTTAAAATATTTAAAGGTAAAAAAGATAAAGTTTATTCATAAAATCAACCTCTGTGACCATATCATGAAAATTGTTGTACTTTTCACATGTACAAGTGCATGGAATAAAATTATTGTTTCTAATTGGGTTAGTTGCATGTTAAAATTAATCATTTTTTGTCAAATCCCTAGATATATTTTGTGAAAGAGGGCTGGTATGTAAATAATTTTCCTGAGCCATTTTTAATCTGCCCTGAAAACAAGTGAATAATCACACTTTATACAAATGTAATGTACAAAACGGAATAGCCTGGGATAGCCCCACATGTAATATACTTAGCACCTATATATATATATATATATATATATATATATAT
>NW_013672640.1:7507-31760 GCF_000517525.1 Limulus polyphemus
ATATATATATATATATATATATATATATATATAGGTGCTTAATTATTGATCATTCAACAATAACCTTTTCTGATATCCATACAACAGTATTGTTAAGTGGCAAAGAACAACATTTAAAGAAAGGCTTAAATGTTTTCCTAGGATGTAAAAGGAATACACAACAGCACATTTAGAACAGTAACAGGGTCCAAAATTACATTCCAAGCCAATATAGAGAAGAGTGACACATCTGTTCCAAGCCAACATGGAGAAGCGTGACACATCTGTTCCAAGCCAACATGGAGAATCGTGGCACATCTCTTCCAAGCCAACATGGAGAATCATGGCACATCTCTTCCAAGCCATCATAGAGAATCGTGGTACATCTCTTCCAAGCCAACATGGAGAATCATGGCACATCTCTTCCAAGCCATCATAGAGAATCGTGACACATCTGTTCCAAGCCAACATGGAGAAGCGTGACACATCTGTTCGAAGCCAACATGGAGAAGCGGGACACATCTGTTCGAAGCCAACATGGAGAAGCGTGACACATCTGTTCGAAGCCAACATGGAGAAGTGTGACACATCTGTTCCAAGCCAACGTGGAGAAGCGTGACACATCTGTTCCAAGCCAACGTGGAGAAGCGTGACACATCTGTTCCAAGCCAATGTGGAGAAGCGTGACACATCTGTTCCAAGCCAACATGGAGAAGCTTGACATATCTGTTCCAAGCCAACATGGAGAAGCATGACATATCTGTTCCAAGCCAACATGGAGAAGCATGACACATCTGTTCCAAGCCAACATGGAAAAGCGTGACATATCTGTTCCAAGCCAATATGGAGAAGCATGACATATCTGTTCCAAGCCAACATGGAGAAGCATGACACATCTGTTCCAAGCCAACATGGAAAAGCATGACATATCTGTTCCAAGCCAATATGGAGAAGCGTGACATATCTGCAAAATGAAGGCTATGGTTACAAATGAAAGCTAATCCAATCCCAGGAGCACAAGTTTCCAGTTTTACATCTCCAAATCCAGAGAAAATCAACCTGATAACTTTTGCTGGCTGCACAAAGTTACAGTTACAATTTATGATAAAATCTTTGAAAAATAGGATTGTACTTAAGACTTTACTACTAAAACTATTAGTTGTTAAACTGTAAAAATGAATTTTAACACAGTCGATTGAAAATATAAAATCAAACTCCAATGAAGCATTTTAGAGTTGCCAAAAAAAGCTGCACACAAACTAGAAGTACATTTTTCTATAACCCAAAGAAAGTTTATTCAAAATAACAAAGACTATTATTGCAAGAAAGTTAAAGTACTATAAAATGAAACTCCAAAATAAATATGTTAAACTATTTAAAAGAAATATATGGTATAAAACTTCCTCACCACATAAGAATATCATAAATCTGTCATCTTACAGATATAGAAGTAATGTTAGGTTAGAGTCTCTCACTTTTTTTCAAAGATTCTGATCTTGACATTAATTCTCCTTACCTGAAAATGTATTTCCAATAGATACTAGCCTCTTCACATAAATAAGCTATCTTCTCCATGTGTCTGCATTAGAGATTTGTATGTCACTAGCCTTTAGGCAATTCCCACTTAATCTCACAAGATTTCCCATGAATTACATTACACTATTATGCAGCAAAATCCTTCTACAACAGAAGCGTGACACACCTCCTTACACATTAAATTACATTACACTATTATGCAGCAAAATCCTTCTACCAACAGAAGCGTGACACACCTCCTTACACATTAAATTACATTACATTATTATGCGGCAAAATCCTTCTACCAATAGAAGTGTGACACACCTCCTTACACATTAAATTACATTACACTATTATGCAGCAAAATCCTTCTACCAACAGAAGCGTGACACACCTCCTTACACATTAACTCCCTCTATACTTTGGCACTTATGATCTTCACTCCTTGATAAGGCAAGAAATACTAAGGTCCACCAGAAATGGGAAGGATTGGTGTAAATGTGTGTGAGAAATGAGTATCTATTGGAAATACGTTTTCAGGTAAGAAAAATATTAACTTCTGAGACAATACACAATTATTCACACAATTAAGTCAGAATCCCACACTGAAGTGGTGGAGGGGCTGCTACAAAGACTTATCTAGATCATTTCCCTTCAGAAAGTGGTCCCCGAAAGATACCCATGGAGTGTGACACCCAATGGCAAGAACTCCACAGGGGCACACCCATGACAAACCACATCTCATCTCTTCCAGGTTATACTCTTTGCCCAGGAAAAAGGGAGTAGAAGTCAAATGAGACCCATGCATCACAGGGATGGGCAAAATAAAAACACAGCCATCCAATAATTGCACACAATAGGTCAGAGAGCCAATAAGTGTAGTATGATTGGGGCTTGTTCACACCATACCTTCTGCTCACCTCAACTATACCTGCAGACTATCAGACCGTGGGAGGAGGGCAGAGAATTCATGCCATAGTGTGTGGAATGGTGGATGTGCATGCCTCAACTCCACTGAACAGATATCAGCTGCAGGAGGAAGGCACAAGTGTATAGTGTTCTCATCTCAACTCAAATGAACAGATACCAGCTGCAGGAGGAAGGCACAAGTGTATAGTGTTCTCATCTCAACTCAAATGAACAGATACCAGCTGCAGGAGGAAGGCACAAGTGTATAGTGTTCTCATCTCAACTCAAATGAACAGATACCAGCTGCAGGAGGAAGGCACAAGTGTATAGTGTTCTCACCTCAACTCGAATGAACAGATACCAGCTGCAGGAGGAAGGAACGAGTGTATTGTGTTCTCACCTCAACTCGAATGAATAGACATCAGCTGCAGGAGGAAGGCACTAGTGTATAGTGTTCTCACCTCAACTCGAATGAACAGATACCAGCTGCAGGAGGAAGGCACAAGTGTATAGTGTTCTCACCTCAACTCCACTGAACAGATATCAGCTGCAGGAGGAAGGCACAAGTGTATAGTGTTCTCACTTCAACTCGAATGAGCAGATACCAGCTGCAGGAGGAAGGCACAAGTGTATAGTGTTCTCACTTCAACTCGAATGAACAGATATCAGATGCAGGAGGAAGGCACAAGTGTATAGTGTTCTCACTTCAACTCGAATGAACAGATACCAGCTGCAGGAGGAAGGCACAAGTCTATAGTGTTCTCACCTCAACTGGACTGAACAGATATCAGCTGCAGGAGGAAGGCACAGTTTATTTGTGTGTGTTCACCTCATTCAACTGAAGAAGTGATGTGTAGAGAAGGAAGGCACATGTAAAGAGAGTGTTCACCTCAATGCTACTGAACAGACACGACTGTAAAAGGGCACAGATCTTTTAATGTGGTCACCTCAACTTTAATGAACAGACCCGACTGTAGGAGAAGGGTACAGTATAGTGGTGCATACTCACCTTGACTGTACTGGATAGTCACAGGCTGCAGGAGAAGGGCACAGATCTTTTAATGTGCTCACCTCAACTCTACAAAACAGACATGACTGCAGAAGAAGGGAACAGATCTTTTAAAGTGCACACCTCAACTCTGTTAAACAGACATGACTGCAGAAGAAGGGCACAAATCTTTTAAAGTGCTCACCTAGACTCTACTGGATAGTCACAGACTGCAGAAATGCACGGATCTTTTATTGTGCTCACCTCAACTCTACTAAACGGACATGACTGCAGAAATGCACGGATCTTTTATTGTGCTCACCTCAACTCAACTAAACAGACATGACTGCAGAAGAAGGACACAGATCTTTTAATGTGCTCACCTTGATTCTACTAAACAGACTTGACTGCATAAGGGCACAGATCTTTTAATGTGCTCACTTCGATTCTACTAATCAGACGTGACTGCAGAAGGACACAGATCTTTTAATGTGCTCAACTTAACTCTACTAAACAGACATGACTGTAAGAGAGGTACATAGATCTTTTATTGTGCACAACTCAACTCTACTAAACAGACGTGACTGCAGAAGGGCACAGATCTTTTAATGTGCTCACTTCGATTCTACTAATCAGACGTGACTGCAGAAGGACACAGATCTTTTAATGTGCTCAACTCAACTCTACTAAACAGACATGACTGTAAGAGAGGTACATAGATATTTTATTGTGCACAACTCAACTCTACTAAACAGACATGACTGCAAGAAAAGTGCACAGATCTTTTATTGTGCTCACCTCAACTCTACTAAACAGACATGACTGTAGGAGAAGGGCACAGATCTTTTAATATGCTCACCTCAACTCTATTAAACAAACAAGACTGGAGGAGAAGGGCACAGATCTTTTAATGTGCTCACCTCAACTCTACTAAACAGACATGACTGGAGGAGAAGGGCACAGATATTCTAATGTGCTCACCTCAACTCTACTACACAAGTGTATGTTATAAGTACATACTACCACCCCACTTCCTAATGGTAAATAAGTTACTGAGTTGGAGTGAAGAAAAAATTGGAAGTCTTGATGAACACCACCTCATCAGGATGTTGTACATAAAAGGTATCACATGGAGGAGAAAAGGAAACATGATGAAGGCTGAGAGGAGAAGGGGAAGAGAACTGGAGAAAAAGTCTGTTGGTAAAAGTAGAGTAACCACTGTGTGGATGGAAAAGTGTGACCACAGAATCTCAAATCATTATTAATGGGCACCCACAGGACCCAACTTGACTTAATTGCCCCAGATGAGCTCAACAAGTCTGATGCCGAGTAGAAGAGAAAAGTTGGGAAGTGGGAATTGATAGATTAGAAACTGGGGACTAAATCAAAGTACAATGGTGAAGGGCTGGGTTTACAAACAGTGTGGAGACAAAGCAAAGACTGATGATGGGCAGCCTCAGACCATGATTCAATCAAATAAGAAACGCCATCAAAACTTCTGGGCAAAGAATGGGGGGGCACGCGAAGATCTCATAGAAGAGAAGAAAGAAGTCAAACCTGGGAAAGGAGAGTATTCCTACCCAATGATTCCCAGCAACAAAGAGCCTAGTTGGAAGGAAAATGGTAGATGGGGAATGGGCCACAGTGGAGAAGTGAAGGTAATGAGAATTGCCCGCAAATTCACTGGGGCATGGTGAAGTGCTCATACTTAAAGTGTGGAAAGGAGAGGTAAAGAAAAAACTGGAAAGGGCAATCCCAAATGTGGGAAGTGAGAAATGGAATTCAGAATGACTAAAACTAAGAATATAAGAATCAGATACATGGGGAGGGAGAGGCTGGAGATTTCTGGAATGTGACTGGTCAAGGAGAAGATAAAACAAAATTTGCTAGTTAGGATTAAGAAGTAGGAAACAAGAATAATATGACACAAAACAGAGAAAGAAAGGTGCATACCCATGAAATTAAGTCCTGATGATGTAAGGAAGGTTAACCCTTTAAGGACGGATGTGGTAAATAAACACTATGTATCTTTCTTGAAAGCTGGGTGAGGCACATACACATATTTCTATTTATTATAGACGGTTGCAGTTTTAAAACCACTATAGCTCTGCTCTCTTTCTTTCACTTGCATTCATTGGTTAATGCATTTTAAAGTCATAATTTGATTGGATAAGCACCTGTACATCATTACATACTAGCAAATGAACCATCCAGCTACCTGTACATCATCACATACTAGCAAATGAAATATCTATTTATATTAAAGTTTTCTTTAACAGAGAGAGAAGTTCCCAAAGCATAAGTAGGAGGAGGAAACAACCAAATACATCCTCCTCATTCATTCCTCAAAACAAGGAGAAGGATCACCTGATCAAGAAACAATGGCCATTACATCATCCTCAGTCAATGTACCTCCAAAAGCTATTGCTGTTACATAACATAGAAGTTGTTACATGAACTTGTCAGTTCACAGTTTGTGGAAAACAAAAAAGGGAAATCAAATTCCTTAAACATTGCAAATCTAATTAAATTGAAAAAGAAAAACATGTCTGATGTGTTCAGTGGTGAGGAAAAGAATGAAGGTTAATGAGTGCAAAAGTATAGAGGGAGTTAGTGTGCAAGGAGGTGTGTCATACTCCTATAGGTGGACGGCTTTTGCTGTATAATAACTTTATTATGCAGAAGTATAATTTATGATAAATCTTGTAAGATTAGGCGGGAGTTACCTCAAAGTTAGTGACATGTGAATCTCTAAAGCAGATGCATATGAAAGATAGCTTAATTGTGTACAGAGACATGTATCATCTCTGAATAAATATCAGATGTTAAGTTGGCTAATTATGATAATTTGAACTTCTTAATTGAATATTTAACCATCACTCTCTTTTACAATGGAAAAGAAGACTTAGAAATATATCATTCTTTCATAACAGTGTTAAGAAAATTAAAAAAAAGGGATATTATAGTGACTGAATCTGACAAAACATACCAAACTGTCATCCTGAATAAATCTAAATATGAAGTAAAAATACAAGAAACTCAAGGCTAACCCACTTTCCAAGAAAGCATCAAATTTCAATGCCTCTTCAAAAATATCTTTAAATGGACAAATTCCTGTTTGCATGTATGGGTTGCCAAAAACACATAAAGGTGACTGCCTTCTTAGTCATTTATATGTATAATAATTTCCAATGTAGAATATGTTACATACTTATTATCCAAAGCACAACACCTATCTCCTGCTCTGAAAGTTGTCATCATCACACATTCTGAATAATACAGATTTTGCTGATAAAAAAAAAACTCTGAGATAAATGAAGAAAAGATGGTTAGTCTGACATCAAACTGTTATTTACAAACGTACCAATCAACAAAAAAATTGACTTCTGATACAGAAAATTATCTGAACTCAACATTCTGCTTCCTGTATCTGTCCATACTTTATCGCTCTAGTGGAAATATGTTGAATTGTGGAACGTAGATGACATTTTTTATGTAGAAATGATTTTTCCAGAAGAATAACAAACTTTGAATATTAGGTGCTCTCAGAGTGATTGTGCAAATGTTTGGAATACAAAGTGTGAATACTTTAAGGTTCACTGTATCCTGTGAAAAATTCACTGTTTCTCCTCAGTAGAAGGGTTATCTATCCTGGTTCATCACCCATGAACAATAAATAGTCGATCATCATATTTGCTAAGTTAGTAAATAACCCTATAGTCACCAATATGAAACCAGCCAAGTTCCTGCCTAAAGTTCAAACTTTCAGAATAAAAGTATTACCTTTAGGTCCAACTCAAAGATATTATGCATTTACATTACAACATGTGGCTAGAAAAGCTCTGTGCAACTGTCAAAATGCGACTGATTGGCTCAATGATGAAATAAATCCAATAGTGTTTACATCCAAGTTTTATAGCTCATTTTAGCATAAATGGCTCAACATATCTAATATATATTTGACATATGAAAAGTGTGCTACTGATTATGTTTTTGAAGTTGGGTGCTGAACTATAAAATGTAACACCTCTGAAGGGCACTGTAAGCTGAACCCCCTTTCTTACATTTTATGCCCTTAAACAACTTGGAACTTTTGTTAAAAATAAGGTATGGCCAATGTCAGGTTGCCTTAGCAGAGTCCAGGTTCACTGGCCATTATATGAAGGCTACAAACTCGTTCACTATACTCAGGACTAAAACAGCTCCTAACCCTGGATGTCAAACAAACAACACTTGGAAGTTCAGTACACCCAGGACTAAAACAGCTCCTAACCCTGGACATCAAACAAACAATACTTAGAAGTTCACTAAACCCAGGACTAAAACAACTCCTAACCCTCGAGATCAAACAAACAACACTTGGAAGTTCACTACACCCAGGACTAAAACAGCTCCTAACCCTGGACATCAAACAAACAACATTTAGAAGTTCACTACACCCAGGACTAAAACAGCTCCTAACCCTGAAGATCAAACAAACAACACTTGGAAGTTTACTACACCCAGGACTAAAAACTCCTAACCCTGGACATCAAACAAACAACACTCGGAAGTTTACTACACCCAGGACTAAAACAACTCCTAACCCTGGACATCAAACAAACAACACTTGGAAGTTCACTACACCCAGGACTAAAATAACTCCTAACCCTGGAGATCAAACAAACAACACTCGGAAGTTCACTACTGCCAGAACTAAAACAGCTCCTTGCATGCAGTTGATGACAAGAAAGTGTTAATCTAGATTCCATGGCATTACTATAACAGAAGTTATTAACACTGTTTTAGCAAGGAAAAACTAACACCATATATTTTTAAAAATCTGGTTGATGCTATAAAGTATAGGTCTGTTCCAATTAATAGAATTGCAAATCTAAAGCTAATGTTAGCTACTATCCAGTATCACTTTCTTACTGTGTTTTGTTGGTGTGTATTGACAAAAAGTCATGATATTTAATCAAAAACACCTTAGGTGTTAAAAAAAGGTGTGGCCAAAAAAGAATTAAGCATGCCACTTTAATGAAATCAAAATTGGCAGCCGAACTGGTAGATACACTTATACTAGTACTGAAAAGAATTTTACAGCAAATATTCATTCATTAGTTATATGGTCTGCAAAATTTGTTTTACCCACTATCATGCCCCAAGTTGAACAAAAAATGCAGACTGGCTAACTAATGAATGAATATTTGCTGTAAAGTTCTTATCAATGCTATAAATGTAGCTACCAGTTTGGCTGCCAATTTTGATTTCATTTCTTTAAGTTGCACACTCAATCCTTTTTTGTCTGCACCTTTTTTTTTCACACCTCAGGTGTTTTTGGTTATACATGTATATATACAAATCAAAGCCAAAACGTTCAAAATGAAACTAAAAAAAAAAACATCTATCTATCCCCAGTCCTTGTCATTATCATTAAGTCATATTTCTACTACAAGGCTTTTTATATACCTAAATATTGGGGGTTACTGCCTTCCCACAACTGTCCATGAACAGCAATAGGCAGTAGGAGTTGAGATGCTGTGGGTTTAAGCACTTAACTCTTAACCCTAAAATGATTCTTTGTGGCTACTTACTAGTTTCACATTGAATATCCACAATATATTTGGGAACTATAACTACAGATATTTTCCATTATGCCTTAATGGTAACAACAAGGATTGATAATGGACATGTGTTTTAGGATCTTTAAGTCTCATTGTAAATGTTTTGGCTTTGATTTGTATTAATATCATTATTGTTATAGTGTTGATTTAATTGCCTATTCGTAACAAATGAAATTTACAATTCATCCATTATAATGTTATATAATGTTTAACGCTTTCACAAAAATTTTCAAATCTTTCTTTACTCGCCCTGTATTACAGTATTGAGTGAAAAGCATGTTTGCAGTGTCATTTTGTGCACAAGTTGTGTGTGGTTGAGATACCAAGAACAGGTCCACCATGGTGTGCAGTTACTTCTAGGACAACTCTGTCTTTCTATAAGTGAGAACTTAAATGTTTATGAATGTTTCAGGAAACCAAACTGCATATACTATACACCTGTATTAATAAAACAAAGTGATGTAAGCTAATCTTTACTAAACATCTCAATATTCCAAGCCAACTGTTTTGTCTGGAAAGTTGTGCTTTCTTAGATATCATATTTTATGCATATAATTAAGTATACACAAACTAGTTCACACACAATGGAATACACCTGCTCTGTCACACACTTATCCATCATCACATATTAAACCACAAGTACTTGCAGCACGGGACCTTACTGTTCAGTAGCTAACCTAGTTTCCATGCCAACCAAATGCAGTATCAGTCACACTTTCCTTGTGAGCTTCACAAGCATAAAACCTCATACACCATAAGAGTTAAGACTATTTTAACTCAATTGATATCATGAAAATTAAAAGCAATCATTGACTAAAGTAGTCTATTCCTGACATAGTCATCCATTCAGCTCACAATTAATGTTTTCAACTGTAAAATATGCAAGTCCAATGTACTAAGCACACAAGGGACAAGAAAATTAATTTGGCCTTCATAACATAGAATCAGCCCAAATTGCCATGTTTACACCAGTATTACTGCCATCTAGGGGTCATGAAAACCCCCAGTATGTGAGATAAACATAAATCATAACCAGAAAAACTATCTAGCAAAATGATGTATATTTTGTCTGATTTATATAGTGTTACTAATTCCTCATGCTGTGTTATAGCACAACTTCTAAATTATCTTGCAAAATGATGCATACTTTGTCTGATTTATAGTGTTACTAATTCCTCATGCTGTGTTATAACACAACTTCTAAACTATCTAGCAAAATGATGCATATTTTGTCTGATTTATACAGTGTTACTAATTCCTCATGCTGTGTTATAACACAACTTCTAAACTACAATCTTGCAAAATGATGTATATTTTGTCTGATTTATACAGTGTTTATTAATTCCTCATGCTGTGTTATAACACAACTTCTAAACTATCTAGCAAAATGATGTATATTTTGTCTGATTTATACAGTGTTACTAATTCCTCATGCTGTGTTATAGCACAACTTCTAAACTATCTAGCAAAATGATGCATATTTTGTCTGATTTATACAGTGTTTATTAATTCCTCATGCTGTGTTATAACACAACTTCTAAACTATCTAGCAAAATGATGTATATTTTGTCTGATTTATACAGTGTTTATTAATTCCTCATGCTGTGTTATAGCACAACTTCTTCATAGACTGGTACAGGTTATCAGGCACAACATCACACAATACAAATTCACAATGACCATAAATCACAAAATCATGAGATGATAACTTTCTACCTGTAAATATCTACCAACATTTGTCACAAAAACTGGAATGTTTAGAAAATAAGGATTGTCAGAGTTCCCAGTCCTCACAGACAGTCAACTTCCACAGTTTAACAATGTCCACATTCTTAGCTTTGCAACTAATAAAGTATATTTCATCTCTGCTACATGTCTGTTTGACAGAATGAATGATAATCTACATATATCAGATTAGCAAACACTGTTCAACAGCTCAGAATGTAAAAGCCACAATGCATTTTCAGCTTTTAACTAATTATTCTCACTGTACAATAACTGAGTGACTATACAAGACACTCTATACACTTCTTATCGTGAATTATTCAACAATGGCATGGAATATCACTATTTTTAGAAAAATAATCCTTCAATTTACTGACCATATAGCTACTGGTCAAGCAGTAACTCCAGCCATAATAATTATGAGGTCATCATCAGAGCAGAATGGTATTTCTTCATCTCAAACAATCACATATTTACTACCAGTGTCTTCCTTCTCATCAATTGAGATGAAAACATTAGATAACAAAATGCTCCCATCATCCAAGTCAAAAGTTATGTTTCTCATCCAAACACCAGGAGCTTCAGAGAACAACTAGTTAACCTCTGAACTGAGTGGATGACAACAGAACAGATGTTTTGAGAGTTGTGTTTCTCATCCAAACACCAGGAGCTTCAGAGAACAACTAGTTAACCTCTGAACTGAGTGGATGACAACAGAACTGATATTTTGTGAATTGTGTTTCTCATCCAAACACCAGGAGCTTCACAGAACAACTAGTTCACCGTTTCTCACATGCATACTATGTCATCATGATGTATATTAGGTTCTCAGTTTTATCAAGATTCAGAAACTTAACAAGTGTATGCTGACAGCTCATACCACCCAATCAGCCAAACCATTACATGTTATAAAAAATTATACTCCTTGTTCAGCCATCAGGATGTGCTAACAGGTCAAACTAAGAGTCTATAATTCTCTGGTAGAGTTTTCTTTAGTGAGGCAGGTTTTCCCTCTAAACATAAAACTACTTTTACACCTTTGCAACAGTGCATGACACTCCCTTGTACCCTCCATTCATTGCATTCTGCAAAGTTCTGAAGTACTATGAAAACTACTAAATAAACCACAAAAGATTTATATCTTAATATTATGTTACAACATGTTATCCTGTACTATAATCTGGCTATTATGTTCATCAGTACCACATTTCTTATAAACAGCCATACTTTGCTGCAAGGCAAGAAGTGCCCAAGATATTGTCTGGATGCTACAGTTGCTCATTCTGAAGTTCCTAGCTAGTCATTTGTGGTGTCCATCCAAATCCAGAATTTTCAGACTCGTGCTGCAAAAGCTTTGGCTACTTCACAGTGTTAAGGATCTCAACATTCGATGAATCAACAAAATTTCATTGGTTAACAAGGTAATATGTTGGCATTTCCAATATTCTAGACTGGGTGGTGGTATACAATGAAATTGTACTCTTGCAGCATTACCGTATTACACACACAAAAAAATCGTACCTTCTAAATTTTTGAAGTTGATTAATCATTTGCCTTAGACACAACTGTCCTTCTATATTAAATGAAGTATGGAAGATAGCAGAAGGAGTGCCATGACAGCCTTACAACAGAGCTTTTAAAAATTAAAATGATGCTTCAGTCACAAGTTAGAGCATGTCTGGACATGGCAACATGGACTGTAACAATGTGGTGAGGCTTCAAATTGTTTTAATATAAGATACTCAGCCTCTGGTAATTAATTCAATTATTTTAATTATTTTCTGCTGTAAAAAATAGATGCAAATAAGTAGGATGTGCAAGAAGAAACAATAGCTTGGAATTAAAAGAAACTGTAAGTAGAAACATTATCCATTTTTCTATGAAAAAGGATTTAAGCACAAATGTCAATTAGCTATATACAAAATTGTATGTCTATTAAAGAAATTCAGGTCTTTAGTATAATCAAAGGTTGTTTTTTTTTAGGAATTATTTAACAACATTAAAAAATTATAAAATCAACAAAACTAAAAGTTATAGTTTTCCTATACTGAAAATGTATTTCCAATAGGTATTTCCCATTTCCAATTGAGGAGTGCTGCCCTCGATATCCAAACTTTTTCTTTACACATGCCACAAGCCTTTTACTACCCTTATTAGAATTACTATCTTCCAACATGTCTCTCATGTAAATCATCATGCATCATCTCTTAACCCTCACTTCAAAGTTTGGCAGAAGACTTAATCACCGGAGAAGTGAGGAGGAAAGGTGGGAAGTGTGAGGGGAGGTAAGTACCTATCGGAAATACTAGAAAATTATAACTTCTGATATTTTACTTACCTCTACTCACAAGATTAACTAAAATCCCACATTGAGAAGGAGGAAGGACGGGTGCAATGGAACGAAAGAAGTACTCTGAAAAGTGTCCGAAGGATACCCGTGACAATGAGAGAGATAGATCCAAAGATCAGGAGAGGGGAGCCAGATATACTCTTTGCCCATGTGTGAAATGTGTAAGACAAGATATGTGTACTCGGTAAGTCAACTACATTCAAAACCTCCTGGCGAGGGTAGGATGAGGATCATACCGTCTTCACCTCAAACTCAAGAATCTGGGATTATGACGCACATCAATTTCTGGGTATGACAGGAGAATCATCACTGATCTATCGATCCAGGAATCAACATCTGGTATCGAAAGAATGTCAATTGCATGGAATCAACTTGTATAAGGACTTTAGGTGATTGGTTCACTCAAATCCAAAACCTTGCTGGATGGCGTGGCCTCTTGATACCATTTACATAAACACTGGAGTTGAGCCATCAAAATTTCAGTTCACCCCTTCGATTGGAAAACCTTGTCCTACCCTAGTGACGGCTCAACTTCTGTGTGTGAGTAAATGGTATAAGGAAGCCACATCATCCAGTAAAGTGATGGCTCAACTCCAGTGTTTGTGTGAATGGAATCAGGAGGCTCTAACAGTCAAGTTCCCACCAGACCCGAACCCACAGGGTAGTCACCGGTACTGTTGGCAATGTGTGTTTGATTGTTGAGGAAATTGACAAGAAGAAGTAGCCCAATTAGAAGGAATGAGTAAAAGTTGGGAGGATGAAGGATGGGAAGCAGGAATAGGTGGCATATGAGGCTCTGACCAAGACAAAAGGGCTATAAAGTCGTAAGGGATGATTGCTGGTGGACTGATGTCACCTGACGCTCAATAGTTTCTGGGACTGTATCAAAAACGTAACGTCTCAGGAAAGGTGCAAGACATAAATCACTGAAATAGGTTGAGGGTAAATTGACTGATTCCCTCACTTAATTATGAGACAAATTAATCCGCATTTACCTGAATATTGGGGGGGGAGCTTGTTCGTGTATCAAGGAATGACGAGAGGAATAAGAGATAAAGGAAATGGACAAAACATCACAAACCTGAGACACAAAATCTCTAAAGACCGAATTAAGCCTAAGTGATTCTTCAGGCTGTAAATGGGAAGGAACAGCAAACTCAGGAGGCAGAAAAAGATTATCAAAATCCTCATCATTCTGAACAAGTTCAGCTAATTCAGGAGGAGACAAAGGTTGACCAATGTAGTGCTAAATCTCCCAACGTATAAAAGCAGAGAGAGATCTACCATCAGGTCGCCTGCACCTGAGGCCTAAAAAAAACACATTGGTGTGCCCCCAAAGTTGTAACCTGAACTTTAGAATTCATAGCATAAGAAAAGGTTCGCAAATGTCAAGTGCAGAAATAGAGTGACAAGAAGGAACTGGTATAAAATAAAATCACACTGGAAGCACTAGGCACACAAAAGAGTACATCTTAGCTCAAATGCTGCCAAACGAGAAGTGAAGGTTCAGTAAAGGAGTGTAGAGGGAGTCACATGCATCATGTGAGCATATCATGCTACTGTTGGTTAAGAGATGACGCATGATGATTTGAATGAGAGACATGTTGGAATATAGTCATTCTAACAAGGGGTAGTAGAAAGCTTGTGGTATGTGTAAAGAAAAATTTGCCACATAGAGGGCAGAACTGAACGAGAATAGCTAATCTTGTGTGAGGAGGTAGTACAGTACCAAAAATTAACAGTGTCTAATGCATAGTAATGTGACAATACTGATCAATTCAGTATGTACCTTTTCAAAGAAGCAGAAGAATGAAAAAGCAATTAATGCTTTAAAGGTAGCAGAGACAGTTATTGTATTATTAATAACGTTTTTGTGTTAATGACAAAAAGTCACTAATTCTACCAAAATTAAAAATATTCCACTTTGAATAATATCATCCAATACAGACTTGCTTTACCTACTACACTTCAACTTGAAGGAACATTAAAGAAATTATGTCTGGCATAAAAAGTAGTTTTCTCAATGTAACACATTAATGTGTGAAGGTGAAACATTAAGATAATTGTAGTACATGTGCTAGTTTGGACTGACAAATAAAGATATAAACAGAATAACCAATATGCAAAAGTGTAAGTTCACCTGCAGTGTCTATTCCTAATTTTTTCTCGTACTTATTGTCTTCTTTTCTTTTTCTTTTGTGCTTATGTTTCTTTTTCTTCTTTTTTTTATGTTTCCTTTCTTCATCACTGGTACTGACTTCCCCAGAACCTTCATCACTGTTCAGTTCACCCAAGCTTTCTAAACTTTTTTCTCCATCACCTTTAACTTCTTCTCCACTACTTGTGGTAATCTCTCCCTCTTCCAAAAGTTCTGCTTTCTTCTGTGAATTTTCAGCAGCTTTTTGTAATGCCAAACTACATTTGAGGTCTTTAATAAGTATTTTACTTTTAGATAGAAAGTTTTTCTTGCTAGACACAGTACTGTCACCAGTATTAACAGATTGAGGCAGAAGAGTGTTCAGTTCACAGTCTTTATCTTCTGTTGGTTCAGGTTTATCAACAATTTTAGGAGCAAAAGATGCAAACTGGTTCATCAGTGTTATTTCTTTATCTGAGTTTTCTATTTCACCTACAGATATATCTGGTGAATTACTTGAATTACTATTTGTTTCTGTATATTGTTGAACTGATTTTGCATTCACGTTTTCACCAACACTTTCTGGTTTACGTACACATTCTTGTTTGATTTTATTTGAATTTTTTCTTAATGAAATTTCTTTTTCATTACAAGTTCTTTTACTTTCATGTGAAATTTCACCTGTTTCTTTCGTATTTAAAGAATTTTTATGATCTTTGGGTCGTAAGCAGATTTCATTAAGATTTTTATCACTACCTATGCTGAAGTGACCTGCAACAGTTCTTTCTTCGCCATCTTTTTCCAGTAAAATATCCCGAGTACAAAAAGATGTAGGAACTTTATGAACAGTTGTATCACTGTCTCTGTTTGATTGACATTTACTTGTCACCTGTTGACTAATGACATTTTTAGTTCCCATACTTGAAATAGTTTCCTGGTGAACATTTTTATTGTCATCATATTTTAAGGAATTAAAAATATTTTGTTTTTTTTCATCATTTTGTTTTAATTTTACACAATCATCAGAGTCTTTATCATTCAAACTGTTTATTGTTTTTATGATATCCAATTTTCCTTCTTTTATCTTATTATATGCACTATTGTCTTCCCCCTGTAAAGTAACAAAAGCAGTCATTTTTGTGTGACTACAAACTTCTTCTTTAGATTCTAAAGCAGAGTTATCCATTTCTCTTTTTCTCCTAAGTGTTCCCTCATCATTTTGCAGTTTTTCAATTAATTCATTTTCACTACAAACAGAGCTGCCTAAAACAACTTCACAATTTTTGGGAAGTTTAACCAGGTTTTTTACTGAATCTAAACAATCAACATCCTCAATAAAATTCATTTTTGTAACAGGAAATTGGATAGATGTAATTTCTGTTTCATTTTTACATTTGTCATTATCCTTAGGCTCGGAATTTTCAGAAATGTTTGAAACACATGATTTCAAAACAGCCTGGCTCTTAATTTCTGGAGAAGTATTTCGATCATCTTGTTTTAATACTTCCTCTTTAGGCCTAGTTTTAGGCCTAGGCATATCACTAGTTTTTGAAACTTTTCTCTTCTCATTTTCTGAGTCATAGTTTTGATATCTTCTTTTCTTTGACTAAAAATATAACACATATGAATGATGGTCAAAATACATTCCCTTTTTGAAATAAACAGCATTTTTGAAGTAGTAAAGTACACTAGATATATTTAAATATATTTTTTATTGCATCTTCTTAAATCACTTCTTTAAAAGAGTATAATATGTGAGTGCTTTAGTAAACAAAGATTTCTCAATAACATTTTGTGCTGTAAACTGGAGTATTTTTATTTTTACTATCAAAAACTATTTTATGTTTATTTATCAATGAATATTTACATGTAGTATACTTCTCTTTTCCTTTTCTTTCCAATTACAGACTTACCCTGTTTTTCTCTTTTCCTGAATCATGCTTTTTCTTTTTTGATTTATGCTTTTTGTGTTTCTTTTTCTTTTTACTTTTCATATTTCTAACTGCTGTTTCATCATCAGAGCTACACAAGGTTTCAGACATTTCTTCTTCTTCAGTTTGCTCATTTTCAGACAAACATTTATCTTTTAGCTCTTTAGAAAGAAACTGGGCTAAAATATCATGAACACAAACATCAGGTGAGCCTTTTCTTTTTGATGACATCTTTCAACAATATATTTGCAAAACTTCTTGCACGTGTCAAGTAGCCCATTAAAATGTTTCAGTCTTCTAACAGAACTCAGTATCAGTAAACAAATTTTTCAACTGGCAATGAAACAATAATTAGTCTTCCTTACATTCTCCATTGTTACTGTAAGAGAAGAAAATATTATTTATCATAATATTATTTTCTTAAATTTACAATGAAGTACACACTGTTATTTACTTTTGGTCATTAATACTACCTCCCCCCCCAAAAAAAACCAAAGCAAACAAAACATGTATATATATATATATATACTGTTACGTATTTGCTTGTTTGTTAATTTCTGGTATAAATTCTTTCCGAGGAACTTCAGGGATACAAGTCCCTTCTTGATTAAAACTAGTTTCTTCTTTCTCAAAACAACTTTGTAATACACAGAATTTCCAGTCACTTTAAACTTAACAACTTTTTTAACACACCCTATAAATCCCAGTGATTCACACACTTTACTTACGGTGCCTACTGTTCACTTGACTCAATTATCTATCACTTCAATATCTATATCTCTTCAATCGCATTGGTTTTTCTCACCAGGTTTATATACTAAAAAAGAGGGCACCTCGAACAAATTAGAGTTGCCAGGAAAATTCATGATCCTTCGAGAAACTCTAGTGCGCATGCTCCCAGCGTTGCGTGACTTCCGCTGTCGTAACAATATTAATGTTTCCAGTGGGATTCCTCAGTGTTAAGGCCTTTGCCACCATTGATGACATGTATAAGGGAATGGTCAATAAATAATTTAAATTTGCTGAAGATATTAAGGGCTTGGGTGTTTCAGGCTTTAACCCTTTCACTGTACAATTAATTCTTAGGCTGGTTCCCAACAAATGTCAATTATCCACCAAAAAAAAAAGCATGAATATGACCCTTTCTATTAGTTTTTCAATACTGAAAGAAGCTGTATTTTCTAAAGGATTTAACAGTGTTGATGATTTAATGGTTAGACTAAGGGTCACAATTATAAATTTTGGCAGTGAAGAAGAAATCTTCAGATAAGACACATTTATTTTTTTAAAAGGGCAACTGGTCTCTGGAATAGGTTGTCTTAAAATGTGGTGGATGTACTACGTTTAAGGGAAGATTTAATAGATATTTGAATGGTAAGGTCTGGCTTTGAGTGTTTTTTTATTCTAAAGTTTGGTTAAGTGATAGAATGGCTGAGATGGACCAATACATCCTTTATTGTCCTTACATTTTATGTTAAAGTCTTGTAAGGTGCTGTTGTCCACTACTGTAAGGAAAACTCTTTCCACAAGAAAATCATCCATCTAACTTAGCCTAGCCTATCTTTTTCAACTGAGATTGAAAATAAAGAAATTTGAGAAAAGAAGGGTAAGAGGTGATTATTTTTTTAAATGTTTACGTGATTATCTGAAGAATCAATATAATAATGGCCTCCGACTTCTTTGGACACAAGTTTAAGGTTTGGAAAAGACAGTTTCATATTTTTGATAAAGTGATCAGTTTATGTAATAAGTTGTCACTGCAACAGTGGAAGCCAGCACCTTACTTAAGTAAGATGGGAAAATAAAGGGTTGATTAAAATTTGTTCTTATTTCTGAAGTTGGTGTGCAGAACAACCTTGAAGTATTAAATGGCCCTTTTTTGTCTGTAATGTTAAATCTACCTTGTCCTTACAATGAAAGACTAAACACTATATACAATAAAATTTTAAAACACTTAACTGTCTACCTACAGTGTACTTTTGAAACATCAAAAGACAGGTAAGAGTACATTTAAAATAGTCTTGACCATCTATACTGTATTAAACTAATACTTGAAATCCAAAATACTTCAAAATTTACTACCTGAAGTTCACATTAATATTTGAAATCCAAAATACTTCAAAATTTACTACCTGAAGTTTACATTAATATTTGAAATCCAAAATACTTCAAAATTTACTACCTGAAGTTCACATTAATATTTGAAATCCAAAATACTTCAAAATTTACTACCTGAAGTTTACATTAATATTTGAAATCCAAAATACTTCAAAATTTACTACCTGAAGTTTACACAAAAAGGAATATTTTTAAACACAAAAAAATTTAAATAAAAAAAAAAGAAGGGAGTCATGAATGATTACCATTTAAAGCTTTCTTTAGAACAAAGAAAAACAATTTGTTTACTTACTGTAATAAAAAGAGTATATACAATTTTATACCAATTGAATCTTGAATGATAATCTTTGATATAGTCTGAATTAATACAAAAGATCAATTCTGAGGAAAAAGGGTAGAATATTATCTAAGTCAAACATTATTAAGTAGCAGTAATAAAACTGAAAGATGCACAAAAGATATAAATGTTACAGTACTTGTTTAAAACAATAACAGCCACACTAAAACAAGCAGAATCTGTAACTTAAAAGAGCAACTACAAATGTATTATACTGTTACGTCTCCGTTTGTTAATTGATTTTCCGTAAATTCGTTCCGACAAAACTTTAGCAAAACAAGTCCTTTCTTAAATAAAACTGGTTTATTCTTTCTGAATACAACTTTACGATAGATTCAACTTCAACAGTCGCGCTATAACAAACTATAATTCACGTCTCACGAGCTCGACTTCAACAATACGTCTCTCTCTGACTGCAGTTCAATTACTCATTAGCTAGACACATTGTCCCGTCACGTTCTGACCATCTTATAAATACCAGATTACCCCCAATCTAGTAATCTCCCGATAATTCCCGAAGGTTCGAGAGAAGAAGTGGCGTGATACTAGTCATGTGACCTCGCTGACGCAACAATACAATAATTACTACAAACAAAAATAAGAAAGATAACAGAAGGCAATTCAACCATCCAATAAAATATTACATCCTCAAATCACGCTATAAAAATACAAGCTTATAATTGCATTAGGAAAATAATTTTGTCAAAAAAAAAGTCAGTATTTGGAATTTTATGGTAATTACCTTTAATACTGAAATTCATAGAAGTGAAAATATATTACTCTAATCTAAGTGTAGATGGTGCAATTTGTATCAATAATACTACAAGAATATAACAATTGTATTACTAAAACATTATTGCCTAGTAATATATTACTGTGTAAACAATTAATGGGGTACTTTGTTGTTGGCCTATTTGGTATTCTGCAGCATGCCTCTTAACAAAATTGGCCTATTAGTTTATCAGAAAATAACAAAATTGGACTATCAGTTTATCAGAAAATGTCTAAAAGCCATTGAACATGGCAAGAATCGAAATATTACATTTCTTGCATTCCCGAGGAATCAACTTTGCTTGAGAAATTTTATCTTTTTAGTTGGCTTTTCCAATTGAGAATGCATGGTCCATATGGATATATTGCATGGATTAAATTTAAAAAAACAATTCATGAGAAAATGTAATCTTCCCGATAGCTTTCCCTCAAGTGAATGTAATTTTATTTCATTCCTTGCATGGTACTCTTTTGATATGTTATCGTCTTTATAAATAGTGCACTTCCAGTCACACTTATTCAAATCAAATCCACAGTAAAAGGTACGGAGAAAGTTTTGTGTTGGAAAAATATTCAAAAAACCACTACTACTTCAATAAAATACACAAATTAATCTAATAAAATATTACATTTACACTGAAAATGTTTTAAGTTGATTCATAATTTACCATGTCCACCCCATTGGCTCAGTTGCAAGGAGAAGGCTTATTGATGCTAAAAATTTGGTTTTGATACCATTGCATTGGTGGTAACAGCCCAGATAGTAGTTCATAATGGTAGTAACAGCACAGATAGTAGTTCATATTGGTAGTAACAGCACAGATAATAGTTCATAATGGTAGTAACAACAGTAGTTCATAATGGTAGTAACAGCACAGACAGTAGTTCATAATGGTAGTAACAGCACAGACAGTAGTTCATAATGGTAGTAACAATAGTAGTTCATAATGGTGGTAACAGCACAGATAGTAGTTCATAATGGTAGTAACAACAGTAGTTCATAATGGTAGTAACAACAGTACTTCATAATGGTAGTAACAACAGTAGTTCATAATGGTAGTAACAATAGTAGTTCATAATGGTAGTAACAATAGTAGTTCATAATGGTAGTAACAACAGTGGTTCATAATGATAGTAACAACAGTAGTTCATAATGGCAGTAACAACAGTAGTTCATAATGGTAGTAACAACAATAGTTCATAATGGTAGTAACAACAATAGTTCATAATGGTAGTAACAACAATAGTTCATAAGGGCAGTAACAACAGTAGTTCATAATGGTAGTAACAACAGTAGTTCATAATGGTAGTAACAACAGTAGTTCATAATGGTAGTAACAATAGTAGTTCATAATGGTGGTAACAACATAGACAGTAGTTCATAATGGTAGTAACAATAGTAGTTCATAATGGTAGTAACAATAGTAGTTCATAATGGTAGTAACAACACAGATAGTAGTTCATAATGGTAGTAACAATAGTAGTTCATAATGGTAGTAACAACACAGATAGTAGTTCATAATGGTGGTAACAGCACAGGTTTTAGTTCATAATAGTGGTCACAGCACAGATAGTACTGGTGGTCACAGCACAGATATTAGTTCATCATGAAGTCTGTGCCTCACGACAAACAAACAAATAGGTTATAATATCGTATGTATAAAAACAAGAACTTTATCCAACCAAAGTATGTGAATTCCATGGGTAGTCTTGAACTTGAAATTTGATAACTACAAACTTATTGAATTAAATGGAAAAACTTGCATTTTTTATACATTGGTTATATGATTTTTACCAAACTATTATCACTATACTAGACTAGATGATTTTTGGTATCATTGCTATAGTTACAGTGCTACTTTTAATCTTAACCCTGATCAGCACACCTGTGAAAAGCTGCATTGTAAAGGTAGTAAATTTAAGTAAGTTTCAGAAAAACCTTGTTAAGCATATGAATGATAAGGGTAGGCTTTATGACTTTTTTTTAATTATTTTAATTTAGTTTAGAGGATGGAACAGCCGAGATGGGCCAATGGGTACCATGTTGTCCCAAAATGTTATGTCCAACCAAACTTCAGCACAAAATTACCATTATAGTAAGTTCTGGATTGTAATTCCAAAACTAATTGCATTACAACTTACAAGTTTTATTAGGGTTAGCGTGCAATGTGAACAACATAAAAATATATGTTTTCTAGAAGAAATTACAAAATTACATTGTTCCCAGTATACAAATAAGTAGTATGAAACCATTCCTTATACAAACAGTGTCAAAAAATAACAGTTTTATTATACTCCTATATTCAAGTCATTATCTACCAATATATGATGAGATTACCATAATACTGCTGAATTCAACTCAAAGAAAACTGAAGATGTAGGTTGTGTGTTACCTTGGGTCTAACCAAACATAAATGTATTCTTATACTTTTAATAGTAGGCTAGGGATTAAAAATTCAATAAGCAGGTTATTTACAACAATTATTAAACAAGGTTTCTATAAAATAGGGCATTATAACTAATATTTATATAAGCAGTCATCATAGAGAACACCTGTTGATGAATGAGATACACATACATGCTTACCACAATGATGTTCAAATTGATATCAAACAGATCATATGATACTGTACTACTTTGATGAATTATTCTCTACAACAGCATATATAGTGCAATACACGTTTAGAAATTTGTTTCGTATTCTATAGCCTAGAGGGCGAACTGCATATATGTACTGATGGTATTGATCTATATTGACAGAACGAGGTAAGCGTGGTCTCGAGATAAATATTAGATTATAGTTACGTACTCCATTTGCCTGTTTCGAAAACAATAGTGTCACATTGATCCAGGGTTTCTGCCTGACAATTACTTGAACTGATATAAATTTGCAATAAGTGTGTAAAAAGATACACAAATTACAATCAAGAAAGTTGTTCGGGTCCATATGGACCCCGGGCCAGGTGTACTGAGGAGGGTTAACCTACACCTGCTTATAATAAAATATATTACATTCTTCTTTAATAAACAAAGGGGAAAGGGAACAAATATTGACTGAGACTTCTTATACAACAGTACAAGCCCCAAGAAATATTGTAGACTGTATTATACAAGTGTAATTTTCCCACAGCGGACGACAGGTTTAGTTATTCCCACACAATTACGATCGTCAATTAGGCGTAACCTAGAAAAAGACCCATAATAAAATTAGGTTATATAACAGAAGACGAAACAATGTGAGTAATAACATGCTAAAAATACTTACATCTATTATCATAATCGTTTGTTACATAGTAAAATTTAATTATCTGTAGCATACTAAACCACTATTTTAGCAACTTAAAAAGCATTACTGCCATCTGCTGGTAATTAAACATGTACTGACGAAACGAAGGGCTACATTTTATTTTAGACAGCAGACTTATTTCTCAAGTTTGGGGGTCAATTAATTGTGTCTTACACACGTTATATGTATTGTTTTCACGTAACACGTAGGCGGAAAAGGCGTTAAGTTGACTTACTTCCAGCTTTCTTTGTTCCTTTATGTTACAGTATCTGCTACTGTAAAATTTAACATTATTTTCGCTTGTTATGGTGTGAATACCACATACAGAATGACGAAGTATGACTGTGTTACGTCTCTGGTCGTTTGTTAATTTGCCGTAAAAATTATTTCCGAAGAACTTCAGCGATACAAGTCCTTTCTTGAATAAAATTAGTTTATACTTTCTCAATACAACTTTGCAACACACTTAATTTCCATAGTCACTTCCACTTCAACACACGCTAAAATTCACAACGATTCACGCACTTTACTTGCGAGTTGACTCGCTTATCTGTCTCTATATCTCACTTCGATCTGCTATTATATCTTCGCTTTACTT
>NW_013672640.1:32559-37557 GCF_000517525.1 Limulus polyphemus
TTCCCGATCAAAGATCAGCTTTGCTTGAGTGTATCCAGTGACTTCATGCTCTGGTGTTCTATAGGCCATCAACAGTGGAGGGAGTAAGACATCCCAATCATCTTGGTGGCTATTACAAAACTTTGCCAATTCCTGTCCCAGTGTCCAATTGTACTTTTCTTCCATCCCATCAGACTGTGGGTGGAGTGGCGTTGTCCTGGTCTTTCGTATGCCAAACAACTTGCAGCATTCATGGAACACAGCTGATTCAAAGTTACGGCCTTGATCCGAATGCAGTTCGTATGGCATACCAAATCTGAAGAATAAATCACTAATAGCCGAATCTACAGTTGTAGCTTCCTGATTTGGTATTACATACGCCTCAGGCCACTTGGTGAAATAATTGATCACCACACAAATGTACCTGTTTCCAGCATGAGTTTGGGGCAAAGAACCAGCAATGTCAATGTTGGTGCACCAACTTGATATAACTTCATTGGAGCACGTCCCTTGTGCTTGAGTCCCCTTTTAACACAACATGTACTGCAATTCCTGCACCATGCCTCATACCTATTCAGTAAAATCTCTGTCGCAGGTGACTCAATGTATTCTTAACTCTGAGATGTCCTCCTGTTAAACTATCATGGGATTGACGCAGCACAACTTCCCATAACTTTCTCGGTATAACCGTTTGCCAGGTCGTCACTTTCCCATCTCTGGAGAAGAATACCATCTTGAAGCTTCAACTGGTCCCATTGTGCCCAATAGTTCTTTGTCACAGGGCTTAAACTAAACACCTTCTCCCAAGCAGGGCGCAAAACACTTGCTTGTAGAAAATCAATTATTGGCTTCATATCTTGGTCTTTCTCCTGCTCTGATTTAATATCCATACCTGCTTCCATTTCACCATCATCAACTCCTTAAGTCACTTTGACTTCAGCTTGATGACACCTGATTAGTTCAATCTCTCTTTTAACATGTACCAGAATTTGGCCTTTGTTGTTCCCAAACGTCATTTTATCAAAATTAATTACAAACTTCCTCTGTAGTAAGTAGTCCAACCCTAATATGCATGGGTCTTCAATGGCAGCCAAGTATACTTCGTGTCCGTCTTTATGCCCATGAGCTCAAAAGTTACCCACACTGGTCCCTACAACCTTGCATAATCTCCTGTCACACCAAAGAGCTTCTTTATGGCTTGTGGTACTCCTTTGTGATCTAGCACCCTAATACTCACAAGGGTTTGCTGGGATGCAAAATCTATGACAAAGTTGCACCTTTGGCCATCCAGCTTTTTTGTCATGTAGACATTATGTGTGCTTGCCATTTTACACCTAGCTGTTGGGACTTTCACGATGGGGGTTGGTGGTTGTCCCTCAACACCGACCACTACTGGTTTCCCCGAGGCTGACTTATTGGTAGTATTCTTCTTACACAGGCTTCTCATGTGTCCTTGCTCTCCACAGCTCCAACAACCTTTCTGGGTAGCAGCCTTTCCTGCCGTGGCATCTCCCCTGTGTTGAAGTTGCCGGCATTGAGCTTTCTTGTACCCTGGTTTTTTACACTACCAGCAAAGTCCCTCAAACCTCTCTGAAAGGTGACCTTTTCTGGCCTTGAATCCTGATGACTGTACTAACTTTGGTACCTCTGTGCTGGATTTAACATAGGATTCGAATTCAAGAGCTCTGGTCATTGCATCCTGCATAGCAGAGGAGTGGGCTTGCTTCACTTGCATCTTTAATTGTGGACTGTCGAAAGCATCTCCAAACGGATCCCTCACCAACTGCATGAGGACATCGGGTGGTGCAGTTGGGAAGTCCTTGTGTGCCACACTTTCGAAATCCCATACCAGCTCTTTCAGGCTCTCCCCTTTAGCATGAACTCTTGTCTTAAACCTAGCCCGGTAGACTTCAGACTGATTTTGAGTTCCACACTCGAGTTCTAGAGCAGCTACCAGTGCTCTATAATTATTCCTGTCGTCTGCTGACAACTGTCCAAGTATTTCCAGTGGTTGTCTTTTCAAGCTCGTTGCCAGGTACACTGCCTTCTGCTCCTCTGTCCATCCATTCATTTCTGCCAGGAGCTCAAATTGTGCACTATATGCTTCCCACGGTGCCTTCCCATCGAATTCCTGTGGCTTCCTTTGTACTAGATCACCCCTATTGCTGACACTCATGTCTGGAATGTGACTTATGACAGGACCGAAGATGTCTGCATTAGGGTTTAACTGCAGGATCTGATAGGAGCTTTCCATTGTTTGAGGCTGATTAGGTCGATGGCTAATATATCCTTCTTGTGTAAAATACAGTAAAGCAACCTTTAATGTATTTAATTCACTTTGAAAGTTACTAATCTTTTCCATTTGTGTGTGCTGGCTTTCTCTCAACTGTTAAAGACTTTCTTCTTCTTTATTTTCTTTCTCCTCCAACCAGTGCTGTAGTCTCTATTCTTGTTTATTTTATTTTCCTCCAACAACTGCTGTAATCTCTCTTGTTTATTTTTCTGTTCGAGCTGCCACTGTTGCAGGTTTCCTTGCCACTTCTATTGTTTCTTTCTTTTTTTTGCTGTTCTTGTATTGCTTCCATCAAATCTGCTAAGTTGTAGTTTGATTTGCCTCCTTTGATTTCATTTTTTTTCATCCCACTTCTCTGGTCGTTTGCTAATTTCCGGTATAAATTCTTCCTGAGTAACTTCAGCGATACAAGTCATTTCTTAAATAAAACTAGTTTATTTTTTCTCAATACAACTTTGCAATACACAGAATTTCCACGGTCACTTAAACACATGCTATAATTCACAGCGATTCACGCACCTTACTTACGGTCACTACCGCTCGCTTGACTCAATTATCTGTCTGTATATCTCACTATCTGCTATTATATCTCCACTTTATTTGACGGGCTTATATACAAAAAAGAGGGCGCCTAGAAAAGACTAGAGTTGCCAGGAACAGTCATGATGCTTCTAGAAACTCCAGTGTGCATGCTTCCAGCGTCGCGTGACTTCCGCTCTTGTAACATAAATAACTAAAATTTTTTAAAGACATCTATGTCACTAAAATTGGCAGAAAACATATTGTTGTAAGTTACATTTTTAATGCTATAATTTGTGTGTTAGCAAAAAGGTGCATGATGATAAGATTTACCTAGAATCTAGAAAGTTCTAGGTTGACTTCAAACTTTTCTGGTACCATCGTAGCTAGATTATATTTACAAGAAAATTCTCCCAACAAAATAAATATGACAAAACACTGCTATAAGAGGTGGGATAATATGCTGATGAAAATAATAAGTGTTGCGTCAGCGAGGTCACGTGACTAGTATCACGCCACCTGTTTCTAGAAATGTTCTGTTCCTTCAAGAATGCCCTAGAATTTACTAGATATGTGTTAGTCTTATATATATAAGACATTCACAACGTGACGGGACAACAGAGGTAAGGAGTAATTGAATGTATGCGGATAAAATATTGTTGACCACGTGAGACGTGAGCGTTTGTTATAGAGCGACTGTTGAAACTAAGTGTATCGTAACGTTGTATTCGGAAAGAATAAACCAGTTTTATTTAAGAAAGGACTTGTGTCGCTAAAGTTTCGTCGGAACGAATTTACGGAAAATTAACTAACGAACGGAGACGTAACATAAGAATATAACTTTGAATATTTTTAAAATATGACTGTTAAAGATGATGAAGCTGAAGTTAAATAATGAGATTCAACTTTTTCTTGACATAACTATTGTTACGACAGCGGAAGTCACGTGACGGTGACAACACGTGATGAGTTTCTAGAAGAATCGGCGAACATCACGAATAATCCAGTATTTTAGCATATAAGCCGGTAAATAAAGTGACGGCAATAGTTGAATTGCAGACAGAGAGATATAGAGACAGATAATCGAGTCAAGCCATAAGTAAAGTGCGTGAATCGTTGTGAATTCTAGCGTTTGTTTAAGTTAAAGTGACCGTGGAAATTAAGTGTATAGCAAAGTTGTATTGAAAAAAAATAAACGAGTTTTATTTGAAAAAGGACTTGTATCGCTGAAGTTTCTCGGGAAGATTTTCTACGGGAAATTAACAAATGAACAGAGACCTAACAATATTAAGAGATGATCATGACGAAGATGACAGAAAATGAGAGGAACAACAAAGAAAAGTAAAAGAAGACCAAAAAGAAAGAGAGAGAGAAAATAAATGTCCAAGAAGGAATATGTAGAAAATTGAAAAATGATCAAGAAGAGTGTGACAAGAATTAAAAGAAAGAGGCACATTATTTAAAGAACAATTAAAACAAAAAATAAATATGAGTGAAGAAACCATTAATGAAGCTATAATGGGCAGGTAAAAAGATTACAACAATAAAACTGAAGTGTGAAAAGGCTACAATGACAAGATTGACGAAGTACAAAAAACATTGTCAAAGTCAATAGCAAAGTAAAGAAAGACATCAATGAGGTAGAAAACACCATCATTGAAGTTAAGTAGGTCGATGAGTATTTTTGGGGATATCAACTTATTGGTAGGCTGTAGTAGTTCATATACTAGATGTAGAAGGAGTGCTTTATCCTTTTTTTCTTATATGTAGTTTATACACTAAATTTAAAATCATTCTTTTATCTTTCTTTTTATTCACTGTACTCTATATCCTGGATGTAGAAGGATTTTTCCCTTTCTTCAAGTATAGTTTCTATCACGGGTTTAGAAGGATTCTTTTATCTTTCTTTTCTTTCATGTGTAGTTCATATCTAGATGTAGAGGGATTCCTTTGAATTTAGTTTTCTTTGTGTAAAGTTCATATCCTGGATGTAGAAGGATTTTTTCCCTTTCTTCAAGTATAGTTTCTATCACGGTGTTGCGTCATCGAGTCACATGACCACTGTGACGCCACGTTTCTAGAACTATCTTGTTTCTTCAGGAATGCTCTAGTGTTGCTAGATGGGGTAGGCGGGTATATATAAGACGGGACAACGTGACGCAGGAAGGTAATAGTAAATGTGTGTGAAGATAATGAGTAATTGAACT
>NW_013672640.1:38557-40559 GCF_000517525.1 Limulus polyphemus
AAAAAGGACTTGTATCGCTGAAGTTCTTCGGAAAGAATTTTTACGAGTAATTAACAAACGATCAGAGACGTAACAAGTTCTTTCATGTTTCTTTTCCTTCACATGTAGTTCATATCTAGATCTGGAATAGTTCTTTCGTGTTTCTTTTCCCTCACATGTAGTTCATATCTATATCTAAAATAGTTCTTTCATCTTTCTTTTCCTTCGCATGTAGTTCATATCTTGTTATTGTAGTACGGACAACTCCAGTTATTACACACTATGGAAAGACTGGTATGGGAATGCTCCAAGTAAGTTGTTTTGGATAGTTTATTGCTAATCACTGAAATATATTACAGGTTAATAATATTTGTACAGTGATACAACTACATATGCATTTACTAATGGCGATGATTGTACTAAGATTATACATGATGTGGGATTATAATATTACTGTATTTATATTAAGGCATATTATCCTCAAAAATGGCCGCAGACAGTGGTGGCTTTGCTGGGGTTAGCTCTATGGACTTGGAATCGCACACTTGGATCCCATTACTTAGATATTTATCTTCAACTGATTATATGTTGTTTTTTTCACATGCGAATTGGTGAACAACTGGGGTGTACCTGGCGCTATTAGAACCCAAATTTTACCTATCGTAATTTTCTTCGTCTAGTACAGTTTTACTTTAAATAAATGTTTATGCTACCTGTATATTGATATTAGATCACATAGATCTTTCCAATATCTAAATACGTGAGAAAGGAGAGTTTAAACAAATAGAAATCAATATAATTTGAGACATTATGAAGTGTATAGGCTTACGGACGATACACATCGATAATATGAGATGGCCTGTTTCCATAGAGAGTAAAGACGTTACTAGTTAGAGACCAGTCCATTTGGTGTATCACAGGTAGGGAATGCAATTGGTCTAGCCAGGTGACTTGAATTGATCGATAATGTAGCCGTGAGGGGAGGTTATATTATCATATGTACAACGATGTTATTTCAAAAATCGTCAGTGCTCGTCCACACCAGACGAGACTTCGTGTCAATGGATGTTTCTTTGTGAAAGAGTAACAAGTATTTTGTATTTGTTCTTGTGTTGATTTAAAAACAAAACAGTAAAATCAATTGGACAACAACTGGAACCATTTAGAGGTACCCTGTGAAAGCATCTCTGATTACATATTTCGTACAACTTCTTATTTTCAATGGTCCCTTAAAGTTATGATGCATACAATCTAATAGATGACAGATTAATTCCCACGCTTGTCTTGGGCACTATGGAGCATGTCTTATGCCAGAAGTAACGAAGGCTGGACTAACCTATCGAAAAGTATATAATGGTATAAGGCGTAAGGTAAGTTAATACATTTCTGATACAAATTATTTACAATAAAACTTGAAAAACAACGGACACTGACGTGTCTTTGGGAATAAACTGATATTTTTATTTGATAAAAAACAACAAAAAACATTAACAATAGTAAAGTAAGATACGATATGGGTAGCATTAATATTAGTAAAGTAAGATGCGATATGGTTGTTACGTCTCCGTTTGTTAATTAACTTTCCGTAACTTCGTTCCGACGAGACTTTAGCGACACAAATCCTTACTTAATAAAACTGGTTTATTCTTTCCGAATACAACTTTACGATACACTTATTTTCAACAATCACGCTAAAACAAACGCTATATCAACGAACGTCAACAATACTTCTGACTGCAGTTCAGTTACTCACTATCTACACACACATTACCTTCCCGTCACGTTGTCACCCTCTTTTATATACTAGCTACCCTATATCTAGTAAACGCTGGAGCATTCGCCAAGGTACAGGATAGTTCTAGAAACGTGGCGTCACACTAGTCATGTGACTTCGGTTACGCAACATGGTAATATTAACAATAGTAAAGTAAGATATTGTTACGTCTCTGGTCGTTAGTTAATTTTCCGTAAAAATTCTTTCCGAAAAAGCTTTACCGATATAAGTCCTTTCTTAAATAAAACT
>NW_013672640.1:41298-43201 GCF_000517525.1 Limulus polyphemus
AGCCAGTGTAAGAAGAATCTTACCAATAAGTCAGCCTGGAGGAAACCAGTAGTGGTTGGTGTTGGGGGACGCCCACCAACCCCCATCGTGAAAGTCCCAACAGCTAGGTGTAAAATGCCAAGCACAGATAGTGTCTACGTGACAGGAAGGCTGGATGGCCAAAGGTGCAACTTTGTCATAGATTCTGCATCTCAGCAAACCCTTGTGAGTATCAAGATGCTGGATCACAAAGGTATACCAGAAGCCATACAGAAGCTCTGTGGTGTGACAGGACATTATGCGAGGTTATGGGGACCAGTGTGGGTAACTATTGAGCTCATAGGCATGAAGGACAAACACAAAGTATACTTGGCTGACATTGAAGACCAATGCATATTAGGGTTGAACTACTTACTACCGAGGAAGTTTGTAATTAATTTTGATAAAATGATGTTTGGGGACAACAAAGGCCAAATTCCGGTTATTGTTAAAAAAGAGGTTGAAATAACCAGGTGCCATCAAGCTGAAAAGTGACTGCAGGAGTTGATGATGGTGAAGTGGAACCAGGTATAAATAGTAAAGCAGAGCAGGAGAAAGACCAAGATTTGAAGCCAATAATTGATTTTCTAAAACCAAGTGTTTTGTGCCCTGCTTGGGAGAAGGTGTCTAGTCTAAGCCCTGTGACAAATGAACTTCATGGTGAATATCATCCATCCTTTCCGATAACACTTGCACAAACTCTGACAGGCAACTCTTCATAAGGTGGGTGTCCTGTTAACAGATCCACTGGCAGTCGAAGTTCCCAATCAAACATCAACTTCGCTGGAGTGTATCCAGTGGCTTCATGTTTGCTGTTCTGAAGGCCATCAACAGTGGAGGGAGTAAGACATCCCAGTCATCTTGGCAGCTATTGCCAATTCCTGTCCCAGTGTCCAGTTGTACTTTTCTACCATCTCATCAGACTGTGGGTGAAGTGGCGTTGTCCTGGTCTTTCGGATGCCAAACAACTTGCAGCATTCTTGGAACACAGCCGATTCAAAGTTACGGCCTCGATCTGAATGCAGTTCGTATGGCATACCAAATCTGAAGAAGATATCACTAATAGCCGAAGCTACAGTTGTAGCTTCCTGATTTAGTATTGCATATGCCTCAGGCCACTTAGTGAAATAATCCATCACCACACAAATATACTTGTTTCCAGCACGAGTTTGAGGCAAAGGACCAGCAATGTCAACGGCTACTCTTTCCATTGGTGCACAAACTTGATATAACTTCATTGGAGCACGTCCCTTATGCTTGAATCCCCTTTTAGCACAAAATGTACTGTGTGTTCTGCACCATTCTTCCACATCTTGCCTCATACCTATCCAGTAAAATCTGTGTCGTAGGTGACTCAATGATTTCTTAACTCCAAGATGTCCTCCTGTTAAACTATCATGGAATTGACGCAGCAAAACTTCCCGTAATTTTCTCGGTATAACCGTTTGCCAGGTCGTCACTTTCCCATCTGCAGTTTCCCATCTCCAAAGAATAATACCATCTTCAAGCTTCAACTGGTCCCATTGTGCCCAATAGTTCTTTCAAACTTGAAAACGTCTGCTGATTCGATGAAGTTATCTTATGATAAGAGATCTACTGAAGTCAGCTTTGTACCAGGAGACAAGGTGTGGTTGTATAATCCCAAGAAGGCCAAAGGGAAGTCTCCTAAGTTGTCTTCTCCATGGGAAGGCCCATATGACATAGTGGATCGTCTCTCAGACGTGACTTTCCGGATAAAATGTGGTTGGCGAGGTAAACCAAAGGTGGTGCATGCCAACAGGCTTTGGCGTTATCACGGTCAAGGACATTTCAGTTGGAATGAAGGTAAACAATGGAACAAAAGACGCCAGTGAAGACGTGTCACCTGGAAAGGCCACTGTCGAAG
>NW_013672641.1:0-2049 GCF_000517525.1 Limulus polyphemus
CATAGAAAATAAAAGTATTGATTGGCATTGTTGTAAATAAAACATTAAAATCATAGAAAATAAAAGTGTTGTTTTGCAAGAATTGGCAAAATACTTTTAGCTATTTTAAATATTACAAGATATAATCATTTTGTCAAATATAAAAGTTTTTCGGTTTCGTTATTGTCAATCGATTTAATATGGCGCCTCAAGTGGCTCAGCGGTAAGTTTGTTTTAGAGCAAAGCCTTATTGGGGTGTCCCTCTAGGAGAAGAACTTTGCCCTACACTGTTTATCATGTATGTCAACGATATGCCTCTCAAAGACCTAAACTATACTTTTTGCTCACAGTTCGCAGATGATGTTGCAATCTGGAAGATTGCCCCAAACCCAACAACAGCAACATACAATATACAACCACTATTAAACGAAATATAACTGTACTACAATAAGTGGAGTAACAAATGCGCACAAAACACAAGTCATATCATTTACAAAATCGTACAAAACAGGCAAATTAATACCACAGTTATATCTAGATGGGACTCTTTTACAGAGAGCAACATCGCAAAATTCTTAGGGATTATATTTGAATCAAAATTAAACTGGATACCACACATTAATAGCATAAAAACCAGAATTTAGAAAAGAGCAAGTTACCTAAGGAGTCTGACTGGCAACAAAAATGGAGTTTCATCAGAAAGCATTTTAAAAATTTACAGAACATACATAAGACCAGTCGTAGAATATGCCTGTATAACATGGATAAATGTAACAAAAACACACATCAACATACTACAGCAAATACAAAAATATATTTTAACGAAAACATATAGGGTCTCACGATCAACAAATTCAAAATTTATACACAACTATTCAATCATGCCATCTCTATCAAAATTAAATAATAAGTTGAACAATCGCCAAGTTTTTATATATTTTTATTTAAAGAAGGATGATGTTTCGAGCTAGCGCTCTTCGTCAGATCATACAGTTTACAACAAAGGCACATGCGCAGAATTCAAGGAACTTGCGTGCGTAGTGTTTGGAATGTTGAACGTGAAAATTCGAAACAAAATTACATTTATTACATAGAAATTACAAGTAATGAAAATATAAGTAGAGAGCAATTAAAATTTAAACAATATAGCAATTAGAATTTAAGCAAAAGATGGCAAAATAGAAATCTACAGGAATGAAAAGCGTTCATTTAAACCAGATGGTTGTAGGGTCCTCAGATTGTACATTAATCTCCTTTCCAGTCGTTCTCAAGATATACCTATAGGCAAACATTTCACCAACAACAACCATACAGTTGAGGACTTTTCGATCCTTGGTCTTAGTAGTATTCCAACAGACATTTACGTTTTATTGACGTCACGACAGTACAAATTGCAACGTTAAGTATCCCTTATGTGACGTCATTTTAGTGTCTACTGACTGACAGACAGACAACACACTACCGCTAGTGGTTAAAACAGGTACCCTCTCAAGGCGACCCTCGCCCCCCCCCTCCTCAGTGGCACAGCAGTATGTCTACGGACTTACAGCCCAAGAAACAGGGTTTCGATAACCATTGTGGGTAGAGTACAGGTAGCCCATTGTGCAGCTTTGTGTTTAACTACAAAACAAACAAATAAACCTTCGGCCCCCTTTCGGGGAAATTATACAAAACACTCTATATTGTTAATTTGTGTGTGTTTGAGAGCAAAGCTATACATGGGCTATCTTCTTCATTTTGTCCACCATCAGGTTTTTAGTGTATAAGCCCTCAAGCTTACTGATGAACAACTTGGAGGCGGCTAGTAAAGGAGGTGACTTTAAGAATAATTTGTAACCTCTGTAAATTGTTTTGAGTGAGAACTGATGAGAAATTAGGTCGAGTTTGAAATGGATCGATTGCAAACTTAAGAAGAATTTTTGAAGGAACAGAAAATGCTGTTTCTGATTTTGTCAAATATGAATCCCTTGATGGTTGGACATAGTATTGAAATTTCTACCCTCATGCGAGGAAAACCTAACAGACTTCATTTAGATTTGTTGTATGAGACGGCATTTTGAGCTTCTGGAG
>NW_013672641.1:2971-11265 GCF_000517525.1 Limulus polyphemus
CTTGACGCTCTTGAGGAAGGATAAGATACATCTTCGCTTCACTTCCTCCAGAGGTAAAGAAAAGAAAAGAAAAACCCTTGGTATATCAAAATTAGAGACGACTCTGCGTGAAGTTTAAAGGACCCTGACCTAGTTTTTTTAGCTTATGTGTTTCATAAGGTAAGACTTAGGTTGAAAATTTTAATTTCTGAAACGTCTAATAAAAAAACTACTTATAGAGAATAATACAAAAATATTGAAAACGAGTCGTATTTCTACCATTTTTTGACCAGAAAAAAACAACAAAAACGAATGAAAGTAAGATATAAATGGTGTATCAAGATGATTTTGATCTGGATATAAATGAATATAAGGTAATTTTTAGACGCTTGCTAGCTTAACACGTCAATATTGATACGAAGTTACACTTCATTACATGCTTGGTGTTTTGAGTTGTTTAGTATAATATAATAGTGCTCTCTGTTGTATGTTTATGTAACTATTTCGCAGGGTGTGGATGGATCTTCACCAAATTAGTATGGAGGTTCATTAAGTCCATGCGGGGGCTAAAAACAAATTTTCGACAGAATTGCGTGCATATGTCGCAAACAGGGCTAAGTTGTTTTGAACGTTAAGCCTATTCTGCAGTCACACTTATAGTCCTTTCTTTAATACTGACGTCACATCAAGAGTTTCTTTCAAAAATTCCAAGAGTCGCTCTTCTCTCGTTTGTTCAAAATTAGAAATTACTCGTGGTGATCTTTGAAGGAGAAATACGAAACAGAAGTATTTACCTGAAGAAGGGCGTTGCCCGAAACGTTGTATCTACAATAATATATGTTAATGGATATCTATATCTCTGTAGTTAACTCCTTCTTATCTGGCCAGGTGGTTAGGGAGCTCGACTCGCAATCTGCGGATCGCGGGTTCGAATCCCCGTCACACCAAACATGCTCGCCCTTTCAGCCGTGGGGGCGTTATATTGTGACGGTCAATCCCACTATTCGTTGGTAAAAGAGTAGCCCAAAAGTTGGCGGTAGGTGGTGATGACTAGCTGCCTTCCCTCTAGTCTTACTCTGCTAAATTAGGGACGGCTAGCGCAGATAGCCCTCGTGTAGCTTTGCACGAAATTAAAAACAAACAAACAAACCTTCTTGTCATTACTTACTTCTCATTCTCTCTGTTGTTTTAAAATAGAAGTTAACTACGTTATAGTGTAGAAAGTTCGTAGTTTGTTCAATTTCTCTTCTTTTATAACCGCGTCTAATCATCAACAGCATGAAGTTTAAGTGTTTAATTCTTACTCTATTTTTTTTTCTATAAAATAAAATATTACCTTGTAAAAAACAAGTACAGTTACAACAGTCTAAGTTGATCATATCAGAATGAACTGACTGTACATTTGAAATTTCTGTTTTTTTTACTGCCTCTCCCCCGGAGGGACAACGATCTTACAATGCTAAAGTCCGGAGTTCGATTACCTACGGTGGACACAGCAGGTAGCTCATTGTGATTTTGCTGTAAACACAACAAACAAACAAATAAATAAACACATTTTCATTCGAGGAAGGCCAAAACAGGGAGAGAGAGAAAAATTAAAAGAATGGTTTTTTGGCCAATGGGAGTAGACTTGGACTTTAGGGGGAAAGAATTACATACGTTCTCTTTTATAACAATAAGTATAAAAGATTTTAAAATATAGTGCTGGACTCTCCACTGCCCTTCTCGCTTACCTCCCCCCCCCCCAAACAAAACAGTGGTGGTAATGGTGTGCAAAGCTTTTCAAACATTTTCATTAACCAGTGTATTAAAGGATAACGGGTCACCAGTAGAGGATTGAACACATAATTGGGTATCCTTCAACAGAGTTGTTAGGATTACGACTTCACGTTTATACGGCGTCAAACATATAATTGGGTATCCTTCAACAGAGTTGTTAGGATTACGACTTCACGTTTATACGGAGTCAAACATATAATTGGGTATCCTTCAACAGAGTTGTTAGGATTACGACTTCACGTTTATACGGCGTCAAACATATAATTGGGTATCCTTCAACAGAGTTGTTAGGATTACGACTTCACGTTTATACGGTTGGGTATCCTTCAACAGAGTTGTTAGGATTACGACTTCACGTTTATACGGAGTCAAACATATAATTGGGTATCCTTCAACAGAGTTGTTAGGATTACGACTTCACGTTTATACGGCGTCAAAACGATAAGTGAAGAGTTAGTTTGCAAGCTTTGTTGTGACGTCACACGTTCCCTGGATCCAACATGCAATCCCCCCGAGCACATCAGTTCTCCACTGAGTCACCATAATTAGTTTACAGCAGTTTCCAGCACTGTAAGATAAGCCTTTACATGTCGCTATTCTATAAACGTGCAGTACGTGACGAATGATGAATTGCTGCTGTAATATGACATCTGTTTAAAATGCGGCACTCGTTTACGATGAGAAAATGGGAAGGTTATTCGCGCATTCTCAGACGAACACTTTCTTCTGCTTAAGTCGTACTTGTGTCATATTCAAATAATTATTTCCTCCAGAAGCTCAAAATGCCGTCTCATACAACAAATCTAAATGAAGTCTGTTAGGTTTTCCTCGCATGAGGGTAGAAAGTTGTTGTTTCATGCAAGTCATTCAAAGCATCTTTAATAACAATATTTTACTTGTTATTCAGAAAACAACAACAACAAACCACCAACGGCGGTAAAACATTGACAGAAGATATTTTGTACTGAATTAAACCTTGCATTTCTTTCGTTATTTTATTCACCATTATTGGTAATTCAAAGCTGTATTTAATAGTTGTTATGACAACAAGATAGCTACCGGTGTTTTGTTTTTCCATCTTAAATTGCATCTCACAAGTCAGTGCACAATAAGCTTTTCGTTCAATATCAGAACTCATCAGTTTGGCTGGACGATGAAAGACAGTTGGACTGGACGATGAAAGACCTGAAGATTTAATTTTTTCATCGGTCCTCGAAATCAGAGATGTATATTAAATAGGGTTTCATATCTGCTTTCTAACTCCAATGAAGAAGATAAGTATAATGTGGAGGAATCTGAAGTTAACCTATTTTGTGTAACAATTGTTAGGTTTATTGGCTTTCCTCGTTGAAACCGTAACTTTACTTGATAATATCATTTGCTACAAGACCAAGTGTCTTTTCTGTCGGTCATGATCGGTAAACGTGCACGTTATGCTATTTTGTTTGTAGTTACGAATAAAGCTACACAAAGAGCTAGTTGTTCTTTGCCCACCACGGGTATCGAAACTCGATTTGTAGCGTTATAAGTCCGCAGACTTACCGCTGTGACACTGCTAATGTTTAACGTTCACATTCTAAATCTGGAAAATCGTTAGTGAAGTAAAATATGGCCTTTTCCCAGTCTTAATAACAGCTGCTTGGAGGTATTCTCATCTTGTTGGCCACTTTAAGTTCTAATTAGCTCAGTTAATGAAATGTGAAGCAAAATGCTCATAGGATGAAGTGGCTTTCGTCATGTTTAGGTTCCATGACGTTAATGAGAGAACACTTATCTTAAAGCCCTCCAGACCTGTAATACACATCTATGCTATGTCATATTTCCCATTGCTATACGATTAAGAGACAACGTACTCTATAATAGACGTATGATAAATACTGTCAGAAAGACGAGATTGTTCTAGCGGAGCTAACTGATGAATAATGGCATTTTCTTTCCTTATTTGAAACACATTTATTGGTTGCTTGGCGTAAAGGTACTTTGGTTGTGCTGTAACAGAGACAGCAGTATTCTTCTGTTTATCAAAGTACAGCGTTCACAGAATTGCTTGAGAAATTGATAGCTCCCCTGTAAAACTGTTTACTCTGTTGGACATTTCAGACCCAAAGTTTGTCTTGGTTTGTTTTGATTTCGCGCAAAGCTACACGAGGACTATCTGCGCTAGCCGTCCCTAATTTAGTAGTGAGGAAAGGCAGCTTGTCAACAACAACACCCAACGCCAACTATTGCGATACTTTTTTACCAACTAATAATGGGATTGACCGTCATATTATAACGCCCCCCAAAATCTCAAATTGGTCAAGAGATGACGGAGCTATGAACAAAACGTTTGTACTTGAAAAAAAAACACACACACACATCAGAGCCGTTCTATAAGCCGCTATGCCGCGGCTGAAAATAAAATAATGTAGTAACTAAAAATGGAGCGGACCAGGGCAGACAGATAGAACCAAGCACGTTATTTCTGTCATAAGTAACTAAGCATATTATACTCAATGTAAACTAATATATGAATGCATTTTTGTTGAATTTCACATAAACTTACTCGAGGGCTATCTGCACTAGTCGGTCTTAATATTTAAGTGATTGATTAGAGGGAAGGCAGCTAGTCATCAACACCGCACACTGCCAATTCTTTGACGTCTCTTGTCTGACCAGATAATCGGATTTGACCAGCACTCTCACAGTGTACCTACAGTCCCAATGGGTGGAGCTCGTTTTTGCGGAAACAGAACTCAATTCATGGAGTCTCTTGATCTCACAGGTCGGGCACGCTGACCGCTAGAACTACCCTTGTGTATCTCTGCGTGTAATTATAAAACAAACCCCATTACCGAACATGCTCGCCCCTTCAGTCGGGAAATTACAGTTTTGGACTCAGGAGGTCAAATTCTTTCGATTGATGTATTTGACCACGCCCAAGGTCTCTTAGATTAATTTACTTTAATCCTGGCTAAAAAGAATTTGAAGTGCCACGGCTTGTTCATACTTCCATGCAATTCCTTCAAGTTTCTAATTTTTTATAAGACCTTGACCTTTCTTTAAGGTCATGGCTAACTTTGTTAAATTAGCTGTAGAGATAATCTCTTATGTCTTTTTTCTCAAAGTTATGCCGACCATAAGGTCATTACAGACTGACTATACGACGGAGGTCAATAGCGAATATAGTAATCTTTGTCATAACGCAAAGCCACTTTTGGCTATTTGCTTTGTCCACCGCAGGAAATCGAACCTCGGATGTTTTGCGTTGTAACTTCGTAGACTTAGTGCTATCCTACTGAAACACATGTACTAGTAACTTCCAGCAACAGGCAAACAGTTGTACTGTAAATCGATCTTTGACTTCCGAAATGATGATGCTACTATGTCTAGGGTAAAGAACACTAAATATTTGGTGATATTTTACATCAATAATTTGTTACAACATCATTCATAACACACCAAACCTTCACTTCTTTGCAGGACAATTTTTTATTGCTAACGAATGGTTGATATAATTACCATTAAAAGAAATATTTTTGGAACCCAAGTTCACTATTAAAATATATATTTCTGGAAACTGAAATCACCGTTAAAAGAGATTCTTATGATCACAAATTTATCATGAAAATAGCTTCTTTCGGAACCCAAATTCATAGTTAAAATAGATTCTTCTGGAACCCAAGTTCATCATTGAAATAAATTTTTACAAAAGACAAATGCATCATTAAGCGAGATTCTTATGAAGTCCAAATTCGCCATTAAGATAGATTCTTATGAAGCCCATATACGAAATTAAAAAATATCTTTCTAGAACCTAAATTCACTTTTAAAAGAGATTCTTATAAAACCTGAATTTACCTTTAAAAGAGATTCTTATAGAACCTGAATTTACCTTTAAAAGAGATTCTTATAGAACCTAAATTCACATTTAAAAAATATTATTATAGAACCTGAATTTACCTTTAAAAAATAAAAAATCTTATAGAGTCTGAATTCACCTTTAAAAGAGATCCTTATAGAATTTGAATACAAATCGTAGCCTAGAAGCACTTTACATTTTCTATACGCGCCAATTCTAAAAAATGGTGAGATATCGTGACAAATTAAAACTTAACTAGCAGGTTTTAATCGTAGTAAATTGCACGTTCTAACCTTACAGTTGTGTGATTTACGTATTTCAACGGTCATCGAGAGAGTACATTGATTTATTTACACACTAAATTGTGGTAATAATAAGAAATATGCTAGAGAAAGATATCAACCACACAATAAGTGCTTAATAAAGCTCATCAGGAGAATTTCTTTTAATTTGTGTTCCAAAAGAATTTCTTTTAAAAGTGATTTCAGCTTCTATAAGATTCTTTTTTTAAAGATTAATTCAGGTTATATAAGATTATTTTTTTAAAGATTAATTCAGGTTATATAAGATTATTTTTAAAGATGAATTCAGGTTCTATAAGAATCTCTTTTAAAGGTGAATTCAAGTTCTATAAGATTCTTTGTTAAATGTGAATTCAGGTTCTATGAGGGTCTCTTTTAAAAGTGAATTCATGTTCTATAAGAATATTTTAAAAGTGAATTCAGGTTCTATAAGAATCTCTTTTAAAGGTAAATTCAGGTTCTACAAGATTCTTTTTTAAAGGTGAATTCCGGCTATATAAGGATCTCTTTTAAAGGTAAATTCAGGTTCTATAAGATTTTTTATTTTTAAAGGTAAATTCAGGTTCTATAATAATTTTTTTAAATGTGAATTCAGGTTGCTAGAGTGACTTTGGGAATATTTCGTTATGTTTGAAGAAGTTCTGCCCATGTGCTTCAAACGATTTAAATCAAAATCGAAATACAACGTACAGCAACTTTTCATGACATAATAAACGTAAACATTTTTCTTTGCATATTTACTCCAGTACTCCATAGAGATGAATGCCTTCAACTATCAAATCAATAAAAAAGAAACGTATTGCTAATACAGACATTTTGCACATCTACACGAATCTATCCTCTTTGGGAGCTGTATATATAAATGAAACTTCTTAAAATGGGGAGAGGGTTGTAACTATTAAGCCCTCAAGTGTTGAAAGTGAATTTTTTAGGTGATGGTGAGACCTTCCTAAAGAAATAAATATAGATAAATAAGAACAATTAATCATCTTCGAAAGGTTTGTACAATGTTAGTTTTATTGTCTATAACTTGGGACAAAGATAGGCTTGCTTCAAGTTTCAGTTGCATGATTAAAAACACTTGACAAACGTACCAACTCTTAGAAAAATAGTAAAGAGCAAGAATTCTGTTGAAGAAGATCAATCTAATCCTCATTCTATTATATTAACACATTACGATTCATGTTTCTGATTGAATCCCCAAAACATGATACATTCTATTTGTAATTCATCTTGCTGTCCACAGGTGGCTCAAAACCTTGAAACAATTATGTATTGGATGTCGAATATTTTTTTTTTCGTACCTCAACTAGATTAGACTTATTTAAGGGTTAGTTAAACAACCTATACCTTTAACTATTTTATAAATGCTATTATTGCTTTATTATTATTTTTTTTATCTCTACATGTTTGTCATTACATTTTTTGTCAATAGATGTCAGGTTTTCACACATAAGTCGTTATTTTTAAATGTTATTTAGCCAATCTACCAAACAGTGGCTAAATAGCGATATTCGATGTTATATCGTAAAGTGTAATTATATTCTGTATATATCCATATAGATACATGGATCCTTATACAACTGTTACAAAGACAATTTTGTTTGGAAGTTTAAATTATCGTATTCTGGATACAAATCTGGGTAGTGAAAATGCGATGATTTTGTTTTTCTTTAAAGCAGACCCGTGTGTGTACTGACAGACGAACATATTTATAGGAACGTTCACAAAAAGCCTTATGAAACTATCTGGAATAAAAATATTTTACAAATTCAGATTATCGACATCCATTTCTTCTGTTGCTCACAGTCACTGTAACTTATCTATATTAATAAGTACTTTGTTTTTCTCAGCCAGATTATTGTAATAGAGACGTTATTTGAATATGATTGCATAAGTTCAAAAGATGGAGTGTTTTCATATTATAATAAGGTCTGAAAATGTTAGAAATGATAATTAAAAAGCTTCTACTAAAGTTCTGTTTTTTTGAACAAGTTAGAATATCATGACTCTTTAGAGTTCGCAGTAAATACCATCAAATACATATAGCTAGATAGTTGTCGAAACTACATCGACCTTTATATAATGATAGTCAGAATTAAGTTGAAGTTTAAATTTCGGGCAAAGCTACAAGAGAGATATCTCCACTAGCCATCCCTAATTTAGCAGTGAAAGACTACAGGGATGGCAGCTAGTCATCACCACCCACCGCCAAATCTTGGCCTACTCTTTTACCAACGAATAGTGAGATTGATCGTCACATTATAATGTCTACACGGCTGAAAGGGCGAGCCTGTTTGGTGTGACGGAGATTCGAACCCGCGACCTGCAGATTGAGAGTCGAGCGCCATATGGTTTTTTGAGTTGCAATGGTGAAAAACATGGGACGGTTT
>NW_013672641.1:12170-17591 GCF_000517525.1 Limulus polyphemus
TCATCAGTTGGATACTTTTACTGTAAATGTCTAATAGTTGTAGTGTGGAGATTCATCAATTAGATACTTTTACTGTAAATGTCTAATAGTTGTAGTGTGGAGATTCATCAGTTGGATACTTTTACTGTAAACGTCTAATAGTTGTAGTGTGGAGATTCATCAGTTGGATACTTTTACTGTAAACGTCTAATAGTTGTAGTATGAAGATCCATCAATTGAATACTTTTACTGTAAACGTCTAATAGTTGTAGTGTGGAGATTCATCAGTTGGATACTTTTACTGTAAACGTCTAATAGTTGTAGTGTGGAGATTCATCAGTTGGATACTTTTACTGTAAATGATTTTTTTTCGGTCGTGATATTTAAATAAATGAATGTCAGTCTTCTTATCTTACTTAGTTCATTGATTAGAAGTTCTAGGTCAGTAGAATGAAAGACATATTTAACAATTTAACGTTGAATTAACCCAATTAAGTCGAATACTGTTCGAATTTCTTCTTTTATATACAAAAATATAAATAAATTGTACCAAATATATTTTTGACAGTACAGAACCTAATGAATTTCATTAATTTCAATCTCCATTGAAGGCTCATGACAGAAAAAATCTAATTATATTTTAAGTGTTTTTTAATCAATATTCAAATCGTTATATGCTCCCGTTTTGTTTGATTACAAATTGGTTGTTAACCATGATAGTGACATTACATCCAAGCACAAACTACAATTTCTGCATACGTTTCTTGGACTGTTTACTCCAGTGCTGGAGTAAAAAAAAAGAAAAAAGAATGACGATTACTTCAATAATTCATTTACAGGAATAACAAACGTGCAAAGCCTTATGGTTCTGATGAGCTCTGACTGGTCAACGCCCCAGTAACGAAATAACAAATTAAAAGTTATGTTCCGCAGGAAAGAAGTAAAAAGTATGGCCTAATTCATTTTTATCATTGGATTGAAAATAAACTCGATTAGTGTTTTTGATGAAGATAATTAAAGAACAGACTTGTAAAATATGTATATTCGTTATCTAGGTTGTACAATAAAACATCGTTATTGGTGACGCTGGAGGTGACGTAATCACAGGATCACGGACGAAAAATGAGACGGAAAGAAAGGTCCAATGAAATTTCTATGAGTCAATGAGTGGCCGATCGAGATTTTCTGAAAGGTCAATGGTTGTGTCCTCGTAGACGCCATCAGGAAAAGGGTGAAAGCTAGAAACGCTCCCACGCAGACTCAGTACAAATCTGTCTGGATCTTCACTAGGTAAAGTGGAGGAATTAGTCGAGTATTTTTTATCTCAAATAACGTATTAAGTTAACATTGATTTTAATAAGAAAAAAAAAAACGTTTCTTCCCTTCAGTGAAATTTACTAAAAACATTACTAAATTAAAGATTTATTTCTGAGTTCCAACCTTTATTATCTTAGCTGGTACATTTAAAACAACAACAATAATAAATAATATTAAATTGGTTTAAAGTTTTTAATCTATTTCGCTAAAATTGACAGTTTCTCTTTTTAGATTTTGGAAACTTTTACTGATAAACAAAAACAACAACATGCAAAGGAAGGATGCTAAGATGATCCCAGGAATATAATTTTTATAAGGATATTTTAGGTTATCTTAACTTGTTTATTTTTGAGAAAAGAAAGGTAAGAGGGGATCTTATTGAAGTTTACAATATTATCCGGGGATTAATAGGATAAATACCCCTGAAGACACAAGTTTTAAATTTGGAAGGCGTTAGTTAGGACTCTTTTTTTTTTCTTTTCAAAACAGGGTGATTGACTTATGAAATAAGTTGTCATCAATAGTGGTGGAGGCCGACACTTTAGAAGTTTAAGAGGAGAATCGACGGTTTTCTGAAAATTAAAGGGATGAGTTTAGATTTTTATTTTCTCAATAGTGTGAGTGAAAGGACAGCCTGGAAGGATAAAATGATCCATTGTTGTTCTTACGTTATGTTAATTAAAGTTTGTTCTATAAGTCAGTCGCGGGAATTAAAGTTTAATATTTTCTATAACGGAGATAAAAAAAAAAAGCTTAAAATATTTCGTTTTAATCATGTCAGATAAAATCCAGAGCTTATTGAGTATGAAGACACCTAAATTAACAAAACAAGACAACTAGTTAAGCCTGACGTACGTGGTCAAAAAATCCAAATAGACTGCGATTTATTTCTTGTCTGTCAGTGGCACAGAGGCATGTCTACGAACTTACAACGCTAGAAAAAACCGGGTTTGGATACCCGTGGTGGGCAGAGCACAGAAAGCCCATTGTATAACTTTGTGCTTAAATACAACAACAACAACTGTCACAAGTCGTTCTAAAGTTTCGTTACTCAGCACAAGAGCTCATGAACTAAGATATAAATGAAGCAGGTAAAGTTCAGTCTCAGGGGATATTTGTGTGAGGAACTGAATGTTCAGGAGTAAAAACGGCTAAGCTTGTAAACCGAAATTAAAAGTGACTGATCAGATTTAGAGCGGGCGAGGTTGTTTTTGCCCTGTCACAGATTAATGGAGGTGACAACAAAGCAAACGTATTCCAATGATAAGTGTACACGGTTCAGAAAATAACAGTTTAGTTCAATTCATTGTCTCTGTCAAAGTTTACCACTGAAGTTAATTGAAAAAGGAATATAGAAACGAGGTGTGTAGTGTTTGTTTGTAGTTAAGCACAAAGCTACACATTGGGCTATCTGTGCTCTGCCCACAACGGGTATCCAAACCCGTATTCTAGCGTTGTAAGTCCGCAGACATACCGCTGTGCCACTGGTGGGTGGTGTGTAGTGAAATATCCCGGAAGTTACAAACTTAAAAAGGAATATGTGGAACTGCAAATGAGAATTTGAAAATAGCCGATAGAGGGCCAAAATTGGTTTGGATTGTTTGTAACTTTGCGCAAAGCTACATGCGGGCTATCAGCGTTACCCGTCCCTAATTTAGCAGTGATAGACTATAGGAAAGGCAACTAGTCAACACCACCCACCCCCAGCTCTTGGGCTACTCTTTTAACAGTGAATAGTGGGATTGATCGTCACATTATATCGATCTCACGACTGAAAGGACGAGTATGTTCGGTATGACAGGGATTCAAACCTGCGAGTCGAGCGCCCCCTAACCACTATACAGGCGGGTCAAAATCATACAAGGTTGTGACTTTGAGTAAATTTGTATTTATTTATGATTGAATAATGACATAATGGAAGAGTGGTAAAACCAATTTGTTTTGTTAAGTTTATTTAAGCACAAAACTACACAAAGGGCTATCTGTGCTCTGCCTACCACGGGTATCGAAACCAGGTTTCTAGAGTTGTAAGTCCGCAGACATGCCGCTGTGCCACTAAAACAAGAAGCTTACAAAAGCCTTAGCTTCATAACACACTAAATAATGTTCAAAAGTTAACTTTGTATTATACACATTTTATGATCCACGAAAATGTTAAAATATTTTCTAAGAACATTAGTTGTCCACGCATATGAGAGTTTTGTTTGTATGATTGGTGAGTAGCTTCCAGAAGTGTGTTATTTAGGCCTTTTTCACAGGTTTCAAGTATACTGTTGTTTAGCCTGTTTCACAGGTTTGACGTTTATATATTGTGTACTTCACTTTTAAATCACACGAATATTTATTTCAGAAACATTTACAAACTTAAACCAATAAAACGATTGAAATATTTTCGAAGCCAGTTTCTTAAATTTTTTTAACGAAATCTTTATGAAAAACTGCTCAGTCAGACTGGAACCAGTGAAATAAACACACGTGTACTCTTTATCTCGTGAAAGCAAGAATGGTATAATTCTTTAAAAAGAAGCTTGAGGCTCAGGCTATTTTTCTACAATTGAAACACATGCAAACATACCGTCTCAGATTCTTGGCGTCAGAGGGCGTGTCTCCATGGAAACTACCAGTGAACAGCCTTTTGTAGGTCTTATGGACACGACAGTGACATACGGTGACCACGAACGCCACGATCAAGCAGGCTCCAGCCAAAGTGGCTGCGGCGATATAGATATTGTGGAAGTGGTCCAGTGGAGTGTTCACTAGCTCCAGCATGTTGTCGTCTTCCCTAAATCCGCCAGTGTTTTTAAGTGTGTGTGCCAGTGATTTAGAATGATACAGCATTTCCACTATAAAACATAAGCGAAGGTAAACACACAGGGTTAAGTTGCTTAATGTCTTATATATATATAGTTATGAACACTTCAGAAACCTCAAGTTATTATTAGGCCAAGTAGAAATATCTAAGTACCTTAAGCTCTTCAGATAGGGATAAAGACATAGCATACATTAGTTTGTACATTAATTGTGGTGAGAGGTTTCTTGTACAAGATTTTGTTAGCTTGAGCGTAAAGCCATAGAAGGGGCTATCTGCGCTTTGTCCACCGTGGGGAATCGAACATCAGATTTTAGCGTTGTAAGTCTGTAAACTTACTGCTGACCTATCGGGGGACTATACAAGATATAATCACACGACTTGTAAACATCATCCAGTAAGAGTTTCAAGTCCTCCATTGAGACAGCGGTAAGTCTTCGGGTTTACACTACTAAAATCAGGGGTTCGATTCCACTCGGTGGATACAGAAGATAGCCCAATGTGGCTTTGCTATAAGAAAAACACACACACACACAAACAGGAGTTTCAAAAAGATCTAATAAAACATCGAACTGTGTCCTGCCTGTTTTGCTAATGACTTACAATCCTTGTCATGCTTTATTTTTATGGATCAATTTCAGTCAGTCAACATTGGCGGTACTAGTATATGATGAGGTAAATCATTTAAAAAAAAATCGTTATGAACTTTTTTTCTGAATTGAATTAACAGTTTATTGACAATCAATTAAATTTTAAAGTTGGCTAACAAAAATCTTGCTTATCAACAAGCACCAAATCTTTCTATATTATTATTTGCAAACATATATATTTATTTTTACCAAACTGGTTACGACGTGTTTGTTTGTTTTGAATTTCGCGCAAAGCTACACGAGGGCTATCTGCGCTAGCCGTCCCTAATTTAGCAGTGTAAGACTAGAGGAAAGGCAGCTAGTCATCACCACACACCGCCAACTCTTGGGCTACGCTTTTTCCAACGCTCCCACGGCTGACAGGGCGACCATTTTTGGTGGGACGGGGATTCGAACCCGCGACCCTCAGATTGTGAGTGGAGCGCCATAACCACTTGGCCACGCCGGGCCAGTTAACGGAAAGAGAAAACAATAAAGTGATCACCAGTATATACAGGAAAACCCGTGCTATCGACATGTCCCACACATAAGATTTAGTCAGCACGTCTCATAAAAAAATATCTCCCACTTCACCAACGTTAATCGTGCTATACAACTTTGTACCCACAAAGAAGGCTTACAAACTGAATTCATCTTCTTAAAGAATGTAGCATTATCTAGAGGTTT
>NW_013672641.1:17729-30307 GCF_000517525.1 Limulus polyphemus
GATTCGAACCCGCGACCCTCAGATTGCGAGTCGAGTGCCCTAACCACCTGGCCATGCCGGGCTACTTAAGGTAACAATAATATAGACTAGCGTTTCCCAAACTATGTTCCGTCCGAGATTCATGGGTGCTCCGTGAGAAAATCATGATTTTACATTTTAATAAAATATTTAACACTTTTTGTACGATCATAACTTATTATGAAATATTTTCCTATGTATTAGAATTAGATAATATCGATTTCACATTGAAGAATAATTATAGAAGATGTCATATCTATTCCACATAATACCTTAGTGGAGAGGTTTGTATCGGAAATATATTATAAGCATTCAAATGTAAAAATTCATTAATATGTAATTTGATTAAAAAAATAAATGAATAATATACAAATCTAGAGGACGCTGCGCGCTCAACATACCGTCTACACCGATATTTCACGTGTCTAATATTCCGTAAGCTTTTTCTTAGCTGAAAAGTGTTCCGTGGCCAAAAAAGTTTGGGAAACGCTGATATAGACTAACAGATGTGATGGAATTCACATTTCGTTGTAAATACTTTTAACATTAATTAGTTATTCCATTACGGATCTCAACATTGTAGCTGTTTAAACATATAACATTTCGGGAATATGTTTGCTTGTGACAAGTCACTGCCCAGGATGTTTTTTGTACACAGTATCAGGAATCATCGGGTGTGCTGGAGCTATAGTTATTTGTAGGGAATACAAGGAAAAATATAAAGTCCACTGAATAAGGATAACATGTGTAACAACAATAACAAATGCTCGTCTGACAGAAGATGGTTTTAAAATATTCTTTTAATTGCACAGTAGTTTTAGACACTTTTGCAGTCAAGCTTTATTTTTTGACAATTTTGTTAAGCCTAGTTGGCTTCTTTGATTCGCCAGCATAGACGTTTTGAATCACAAATTCATATTAATTATGATATAAGTCACGCAATTTTAATATGAAGCTTAACATAATATTTTCTTATTTTATCAATCAAACAATAATTTGTTTATAGCTATATTTCTAAAATAATTTCTCAAACCTTCACAGAGGTCACCAGTGTAGCCAGGCCGACAGGAACAGAAGAATGTGTCGAGACTAGGCCAGCAGCTGCCGCTGTTCTGACAGGGATTTGGGAAACAAGGGTTGTAATGCTGAGTGCAGCCTGCTCCTGTCAACAGATATAATCTGAATTTATTAATCTATTATGATAATATTCAGTTTTTGTCTATCCCGAAACTTCATGCGCGCACACTTCATTTCAACGGATGTAAATATACTTTAGAAGACATTTTGTACAACAGCATTTTAAAAGCTTATAAAAATTTTAAAAAAAGTCTAACATTATAAGCTTATTTATTGATAACTAGGTACTGTAACGTTGAGGCTTAACTAAAAACGTACACAAGTTACCGTGTTAATTTATCTCTTTATCGAATAAAGACCGTACCTAATAAAGGCTTAACTAAAGTAAGGCGTAAAACAAATGGACTTGTTGATTTCGGTGTCTGCGATTAGAATTCTTTTGTATTATTCAAGATATCTCGTATTCAAAGAAATACTGTTACAATAAAGATACCAATTTGATCGCAAATGTTTTGCATGTCTCTGCTAGTTATGTATTAAAAGCAAACATTCCCTAATTGTTAAGTCGTTACTTTTTATATACACAGTCTTGTTTACATATATAAGCTAACTATAAATAGGCCTCAAGTTATGGACTCCTTCTAGGGTATATTGTTGACATTACTAACGATATAGGCATGGCCAAGTGGTTAGAACACTCGACTCGCAATTTGCGGGTCGCGGATTAGAAATCCCGTTCCAACAAGCATGCTTGCCCTTTCAGCCGTGGGGGCGTTATAATGTGTCAGCCAATCCCACTATTCGTTGGTAAAATAGTAGCCCAAGAGTTGGCGGTGGGTGGTATTGACTAGCTGCTTTCCCTCTAGTCTTTCACTTCTAAATTACGACGGCTAGCGCAGGTAGCTCTCGTGTATCTTTGCGCGAAATTCAAAACCAAACAAAATTAGCGATATTTGTTAATTCAATACCTCCTCTACACGTAATACGTGGATTTACTTCTAGTTGATCAAAGTCCGGTCATATTCGATGTATCAGAGGGTACCGAGGTACAATATCTGCGGAATTTATTCCTCGTGTAGCTCGAGAAAAAAAATACCCATTCATGGTGAAGATATGACGTAAAAGTAGAATCACACGACAGCAAGAAACTGTAACAATTATTTTAATAAAGCTAGTTTCATAGATTCATTGGTAATTTAATCCTCCTGGCTCTCTATGAGCAATATCGGTACTACTGTAAATACTTTGCTCCGAAGTAATGGGTCGTTTTTTTGTTTACGTTTTTCATACGTCATACGCGTACCTAGTAAGACATCTAGTGAGTATTTCTTGGATATAAAAATAATTGAAAACATGTTAATGGTGTTTTAAATGCCCTCTTGTGAGGAAAAAAAAACATACTTTAGACTTTGTGTACAAATTTAAGTAGTAAAAAAAGCTAAAGTCGAGCTATTTCAACTTTTTTTTTGGCTGAAAGAAAAGTATTTTATGAAATGTTTGAGTAATTTGCTGTCTGCTAATCACAAAAAGGGAATACAAGCAGGTGACTTACAGAACCACGCCTTCTGCATATCAACTAATCAGTATAAACTGAGCCAGAAACGTTGTTGTTTTGTTGTATTATCAGCGTAAAGTTTACAATGGTTTGTTTGTTTCTTTGTTTTTGAAATTCGCGCAACGAATAGTGGAATTTACCGTCACTTTATAACGCCCTCACGCCTGAAAGGGCGAGCATGTTTGGTGCGATGGGGATTCGAACCCGCTACCCTCAGATTGCGAGTGAGCGCCCTAACCACCTGGCCATGCTGGGCCCATGTTATAGGTAGAAATATAAGATTTAAGCACGACTTGATTATTACATAATTAGATACTTCACTGAATAAAACTTATTTGACAGCTAACTTATAAAACGACACGAGAGAGCCAAGGACATACCATTATAGCCTGAATGACAGATACAACTGTAATTGTTGCCTCTGTCCACGCACTGTGCTGGACTAGGACAAGGGTTAGGGCTACAAAGGTTTACTTTAATCTGACATCGTTTGCCTTTGTAGCCTGGACCACAGTGACATTTGTAACTCGCTACCAGGTCTTCGCATGCTCCTCCGTTGACACAAGGGTTAGAATCGCACTCGTCGTACTCGAACTCACAGTGATCACCTCCAAAACCTGTGGATTTGTACAAAGCTGGCTTACAAGAAAATTTAACATTAAAATGAACACATAACATGCATTAAGGAGATTAATATTTGCAGGTTATACACTGTTAATCTAAAGGGTAAAAAAGACTGAAATGTGTATAGCTGTAAGTAAGGATTAAGCTAGATGTATTTCCTCAGGGTCCCCGAAAGTGTTCTGTTTTTTGTTTCTTTATTTGAAGTTAAGCACAAAGCTACATAATGGACTATCTATGTTCTGCCCACCATGGGTATCAAAACCCGGTTTTTAGCATTTAAGTCCGCAGACAAGAGTAACAAATACTTTTATTTCTTGCTTTTGAAGTTCATATGTCATGCTGTGTTGTAGCCTATAGAGTGCACAACTCTTAATTATTCTCGTGATTCATGGTATGTGCTTGTTTTACTGACGTCACGATAGTACAAATTGCAACGTTAAGCGTTTCTTATGTGACGTAGTGCTGTGGTGCGAGTATTTAAAACATGTGACCCCCTTCAGGCGGCCTTCTGTGCCCTTTCGAGGAAACTAAGCAAATTCGAAAGTCACAAAAGAAGCTATTACCAATACGCGTTGTCACCAATCGATAAGGGAAACAGTGACCGTATGACATTTAACATTTCTAAGTAAATATGTTTATATACATACAATCTGTATTTGAGAACTTTGTCAGTGCATATGATAATGAAATTAAGATTCAGCTTTGCGAGTACTCGTTATATAATTGCAAGTCTAAAATTAATACAACTTATCGTTAAGGAAGAGAACATTCAGTGATGACAAAGGCAAGCTTACCCGGTAGACAATAACACGTGAATACTCCTTTACCATCTTCACATACCCCGTGGACACAAGGGCCGGACAGACACTCGTTAATATTCGTCTCACAGTTCTGACCAGCGAACCCTTTTGGACAGTCACACCAGTAGTTTGTTTCATTTCCCCAGCAGGTGGCGTTATTAAAACATGGCTGTTCATCACATCGACTTTTGTTAACCACAAAGTCACTTTTGGAACCCTTAGATTTCTGGTCCAATACGTTAACCACAAGGCCACATTTGGAACCCGAAACCCTAGAATTGTTAATCCAATATGTTATTATTATGTACACTGGTTTAATGCACCCTAAACTGTCGATAGTGAAACATTAATACAGAAATTTTAGAAGATCGTAGTATAAATACGGACCTTAGATAGTCCACCCATAATTAACAATCTAAAATACATAATCTACGGACTCTTGGTTGACCTGGTCCCCGAAAAATCCAGTGTAGGATCGAAATGTTCAAATGAATGTAAAGAAACGGGAAATGGCTAAAAGATAAAAGTAAAGGGGGGAATCTGTTTTGAAATCGATACAGTGGGTATTTCTATATATATGCCTAAATGAAAATGTTTCTGCAAAAGTTACAAACTGCTGTAGGCTTGAACATGACGTTTCCATGTACTTGACTACATATACATGTATTAGTCTACATGATTCTCTGTTTCTCTACTGTTTATATATATATATATATCACTTTGTGATTAATATTGCATGCACAAAATATGCCCTTGGGAAATAATATATTATAATAGATCTCATAGAAATACGGTGTAACAGCACGATATATCACAGCTATGCGTAAGAGTGAATATTCCACACGTGCATTTCCTTAATTGAATGGGCGTTGTCACTTTTCCTCGAAAGCATTACTCTTAAGTAGAGGAGGTTTTTGTGTACAGAACAACAGCAACCGAATGGTTTTAACCACATTTTTGTTATTAGTTTCTATACCGAGTTATTTGGGCTCCAATTTCAGATGGAAATATCACTGATATTTAATAAATGTATTTAACAAAGCATGTAATGAGTGCACAGTTTCAGATGGAAATATCACTGATATTTAATAAATCTATCTAACAAAGCATGTAATAAGTGCACAGTTTCAGTTCACTCATTTAAGGATTCTATAAAACTACCCTTCCTACTAAAACATTTAAACCTGATCTAAGGATTCTATAAAACTACCCTTCCTACTAAAACATTTAAGCCTGATCTAAGGATTCTATAAAACTACCCTTCCTACTAAAACATTTAAACCTAATCTAAGGATTCTATAAAACTGCCCTTCCTACTAAAACATTTAAGCCTGATCTAAGGATTCTATAAAACTACTCTTCCTACTAAAACATTTAAGCCTGATCTAAGGATTCTATAAAACTGCCCTTCCTATTAAAACATGTTAAACCTAATCTAAGGATTCTATAAAACTGCCCTTCCTACTAAAACATTTAAGCCTGATCTAAGGATTCTATAAAACTACTCTTCCTACTAAAACATGTTAAACCTGATCTATGGATTCTATAAAACTACCCTTCCTACTAAAACATGTTAAACTGCGAATATGATTAGAGCGAACTGGTTTACTTCCTTGTATACTGATCATAAACCGCAATGTTGTGTAATCTCGTTTTCGTATTCCTGCTTTGAAAGGATATCGTGGTCTGACGTGTGAAAAGGATATTAGACTAGAATTCTAAGGGTTCCAAATGTGGCCTTGTGGTTAACGTATCGGACTGGGAAGCCAATGGTTACGGGTTCTAAATGTGGTCTTGTGGTTAACGTATTGGACTAGATATCTAAGGGTTCCAAAAGTGACTTTGTGGTTAACGTATTGGACTAGAATTCTAAGGGTTCCAAATGTGGCCTTGTGGTTGACGTATCGGACTGGGAAGCCAATGGTTACGGGTTCTAAACCTGGTCTTGTGGTTAACGTATTGGACTAGGGATCTAAGGATTTGGGGGCCGAGAGGTGACGCTACTAAACACTCTTCACACTTTCAGCTCTAGGTGTGTTATAAGAGTGACAGTTAATACTGCTATTCAGTTAAGAGCAACCTCCACAGGCGGCGGATGCTGCTGACTGGTTGCTTTTCCTCTTTTCCGACAGTTTAAAATTAGGGACGGATGTCTGAATCATAGGGGGGGTCTCAGATGAGTAGATAGCACACCAGTTGTTTCTAAGACGAAAACCCAGGATTTAATCCGGGCACATTAGTAGCTCGATCTAATTATTAATTAGACTTATATGATCGTACAGACTAGTAACCACAAAAAATATTATTGATGTTTCTCAGTTAAATATGATGCAAATTATAGAATATTCTCTCATAAACATTTTCATTCGTATATAAAATAAAGGGAAAAATGGTTAAAACAATATCTTTAGAGGGTGCGTGTGTGTTTTCTTGTAGCAAAGCCACATCGAGCTATCTGCTGTGTCCACGAGGGGAATCGAACCCCTGATTTTAGCATAGTAAATCCGAATACGTACCGCTGTCCTACTGGGGGGACATCTTTGGAGGGTATGATTGCACAAAGATAATTTACTGATTTGGATGTCGTTTACATTTTTTTTAATTGATAATTTCCAAATATGAAAGGGGCCTAGTAAATAAGCGAACACTTTATGAAACGTGTATTTCACGTATTGTAATTTATAAAAAAAAATATTATTGTATTTGTTATTCTTTGAAAACAACAACAATACGTTTTAACACCCCTGTCCAATGTGCTTAAGGAATAAAAGTAATAAAAGGTACCAATATTCACGATGTTAGAAAAACACGTAGGTTCAAGAAGTCTTGAGAGAAATTAATGAAAGCCCTATAACCCGAGCGCTTTCGAAAGGTGGACCTTTCTTCTTCAGGGGCAAACTGGGAATGTTTGTTCTGAATGTTAAACTTCTTATCTGTGCCTAGTTGATCTGAAGGCGCAATGCTTTCGAAACTTTATCAAGTTTACTTGTGCTACCTTTACAGGTCTTTCGTCCTCCAGTATTATCTCTACAGTCACCACCGCCCGTTTTGTCTTTGTATCGTTTAGTGTTAAACCATAAAAAAAAACTATTTTCATATTTTTCATGCAAGTTAAGCGAAAATATTTACCGTGAGAACATAAGCAACGGTAGCCAGCGTTTCTAATCCCGTCTGTTACGTCGAAACAAGATCCACCATTTTTACATGGGTTGTCATGGCAACCATCCAGTTCTTCGCAGTAACGGCCTTTGAAATTAGGACAACACTGACACGTGAACGACCTCTGTAATAAAATAATAAAGTTATGGAACCTCAGACAAATCGTCCTTAATGTAGACGTCAAGAGAAATATAACTGTTTAGACAAAAAAACAACTCAAGTTTTTAGTGTAAAGAAAACCAAGTTTTATTTCATATCTTGAACAACTTTGCGGTAGAGTTATTTTGTTTTCAATAAAAATAATAATAAAAAACACTGTGCCGTTTCAGCCTATAGGTGCGTGTCGTCTTCAGGTAATGAATAATTAATAACAGTTACAATTATAATATGCAGTCAATCAAGTGACTAAACACAACTAGGATTTGTTTGTAAAAGATAATATTCACCAGCATTCTGCTGACAAGTGGATTTGAGGTTCTAAGGTTCGTGTCCCGTTACTTAAAAAAAAATCCTACTATTCGATCTGACTGGCGATGGGCAGTGTTAACTAGCTGCCTTCCTTCTAGTCCATCACTTCAATATTAGGGAAGGTCAGCGTACACAGACCTCAGATAACTTTGCGAGAAAAATATAACAAACAAACAAATTCTTGAGAAAATTACATTCATGTTAAACCTTGTCAAGTTATCGACGTTTTGAAATAAATAAGGTCTATTTTAAATCAGGTTAGTGTTTCTTTACCCAATTACTGGCATCTTCAAAACTTTTGATTGTAGACTTTAAGCACCGTTTAAGTATTGTTGGAAACTATTTATAGAATAACGTTACACATTATCCCTGTTTAAGTATTGTTGGAAAATAACTACCCATGGAATAACGTTACTCATTTTTTTGCCGTTTAATTATTGTTGGAAAATACTTATAGAATAACGTTACTCATTTTTACTGTTTAAGTATTGTTGGAAAATACCCATAGAATAATGTTACTCATTCTTAATTGTTTTCTGTGTTAGGTAATGTTCGGTTGAGCGCACTCGTGAGGTTATTTTTAGTTACTGGAACGTTTCCATTTAAAGTGTTTGAAGTTCAAAAGTTTTTTTTTTTTTTCATTTTCATCCTTTATTGCTTATTATTTAACAGATTTTGTATCTTGACTTATGAAAGATAACAATATAAACAACTATTGAGCTTCTAGGTTTCAATAATATGCTCTTATTAACTAAAAAAAAAGAAGAATAACGATATAAAGTTAATGATTATAGGACTGCCAAGTTTCCTACCAAAAGTTGGAGGTGTTTAGTCCACCATATTTATTATTGGCCAGTTTTTTTATCATGAGGATGTTGATGTTCCCATTTATATGCCACTGAAAGTGAGTTTAGGACATCACAGGTAAACAGCACCCAAACTTAGTTTTTCTTTAGTTTCCATGTGATGTCAAGCGGAATCAAACTAAAATATTTTGAAATAATACTTATTCACCTCCGTACTTCCTTTAGTCTTCGGTTGAATTATACGTCGGCGTTTAAGGCAAAGCCGCTAAGGTTATTTGTCGTTGTCCCCAATTTTGAACTATACTGATCAGAGGGAAGGCAGCCAATCAACAAACCTCAACCACCTAAAATCCACTTTCAGGGATTGACTATCACTCTTTTAACACACCCACAACTTAAAGTGCGGAAAATAATGTTTGGTATCGCACAGATTCGAAGTTGGCTCTCCAGCTCCGAATTCTAGAGAACTATTACAGATGAAATTTGACCTATTGTTGCTGATACCGAGTGCTGTTAGGTTTACAACAATTAACTAAAAACGGTTAGGACCGAAAAATGTGAAAAAAAACAAAAAACAAACAAATCAGTCTGCAGAATATATAGTAATACATAACGTTTTATTTTTCGTTCTAGTCACAATTTACTGTGCAACAAGCATGTTTCAGTGTTTCCCACTTTGTATTGGAGATTAGGCTAATTTTTATTTGAGTAGGCTTAACCGCCAAGATATATGAAAATTGTTTGCAACTGGAGTAGTAAGGCAGTCAAACAATACAAAAAACATTATATACTAAAAAGGTTAGCTCGAGATATTGAAATGCTTAACTGTTTATCTAAGGATTTAGCCACGAAGCAGAGTGGCTTAACTAAAGATTTAGCCGCGAAGCAGAGGGTTTTATCTATAGATTTAGTCGTGAAGCAGTGTTTAATCTAGAAATGATTTTACTTAATGCTAACTAGAGTGAGCGTTAGATTCATTTCAACTGCCGCATTTACTAACTTGTAAGTTATGTATTTTTTTCAAAGCAGTCTGTAGAAAGAGATGTATGTTTTAGAAAAAAATAACTAGACATAAAGAAGTCTTGAAATACGAATTTCAGAAATGTACGATATCATTTCCAGAGAAATCAATATGACACTTCCCGTAGTGGGTGAATACAATCTCTTTCATACAAAGTTTGCTTTTCTAAGTCTATTCCTATACTTACTCATTGATGTCACCAAAAACCACCGCAACAACAACAAACCAGCATCCTGTTCAGTAAGCATTTGTTACGGAGTCAGGTAACATTTGAGTGTTTACTGCTTGTTATATCAGGTTTCGATATCCACCATGGGCACAACACAGATAGCCCACAACGAGTATTGAAACTTCATTTCTGACGTCGTAAGCCTGCAGATTTACCGCTGAGCCACTGTGGGGCAAAATTGGAGAACAATGCCAGAATTCTAAATCGAAAGTAACGAAAGCATTAAAACCTAAATAAATCTTGAATGCACAATTAAAACACACTCTTGAAAATCAAGCAAAATTGTTTCATAGACAAATATGACACGGCCAGCGACCATCAAATAAGGGCCAGGCCTGCCCAGGTGGTTAGAGGGCGCTCGACTCGCAATCTGCGGGTTCGAATTCCCGTCAAACCAAACATGCTCGCTCTTTCAGCCGTGGGGACGTTATAATGTGACAGTCAATCCCACTATTCGTTGGTAAAAGAGTAGCCCAAGAGTTGGCGGAGGGTGGTGATAACTAGTTGCCTTCCCTCTAGTCTTACACTGCTAAATTAGGGACGTCTAGCGCAGATAGCCCTCGTGTAGCTTTGCGCAAAATTCATAACAAACAAACAAACCGTCAAATAAATCAAAGACAGAAAGATAATACTAACTGATATGAACACATCATATTCATCCGCAATACTTCAAAACATAAACTTTCTATTGTGTTTATTTGTATGTTTTACGAAATATAATAAGGGCGTCTACTAAACATGGATAAAATGGTTGATGCTACGTAAACGTGTCGTCTTCTCGTATTAATAAAATGAGTACGTTTCTTCTTAACTCGAATTACCAAAATGAATACGCGTTTGAAATGCTAAAAGTTTAATTTTAATTCGTATTGTAAAAATGAACACGTTTAAAGTGCTAAACGTTTCGTCTGAACTCGTATTACCAAAATGAACACGTTTAAAACATGTACATATTTTCGACTTACAGCAACAAAAAACGGAACACAAGTTTTTGCTTTCATAAAATATGCGCAAGGCGTACTTCAGTTAATATCATAAGCATTTAGTTAATTGCCTAATTTAGGAGCTGGAGCAAGAAAATAAAACAAAAAACGATTTAGTTCAGAATGTAAATTGTGATGAAAACGTCCAAAATGATCACATTAATAAACATTTGCATGATTTTTGGAGTTTTATGATGTAAATGTAAAACAAACGTTTTAAAGTTTTGGCTTTCTATCAACTTCTGTTTCCATTAAAATTCAAGAGTGGCGACTTTAATGATTTTGAAGATTCACTTAGTAAAATGTCCTTATCTCGATGGTCATAATGATCTCAGTCATTACATCTCTTCAACAAACAGATCCTGTCAAATCACCTTCACCAAAATATCAGTTTTCTTAAACTGCATATCTTATTTAATAACATTCGGATTACGTATCCAACGTTTATTATGCGCTGGAGAGTGATACCCATTTCTTCCCCTATTCAACCTCCTTTGCGTTACTATTGGTTAAAAAAAGGATAGGATTATTATCAAGCGTGTTAGGTGTTATCATGTTTATCCTTCGTATAGTTAGGCATAGTTTGCCATCTGATTCGTAAGGATAGGCTCATTTACTTAATGTTTTATTAGACGTTTAAAACTATGCTCAATGAAAAAGAAAAATACGCTTCATATCTAGAGCAATCGTTAGAAACAAAATTAAAAGGTACTTGAATATAAAGGGCTTTCATGACGTTGATAATTTTCACAAAGTTTTCTGTAATGGGATTAGTTTTCGGCGTTTTTCATTTTGTTTCGAATATTTGCGCAATGCTTCACAAGGGCTATCTGAGCTTTTCGTTCCTAATTTTGACTTAATAGACAAGAGGGAAGGCAGCTAGTCAATATCACCCACCGCTAACTCTTGAATTGACCTAATCCCACAGTGGGGTTTGACCGTTACTCGTATAACGCACCCACAGCTCCAATGTGCGACGCGCATTTTTTTTCTTTTTGGGGAAACGGGACGTGAACCATGTCTCCTTGATTCCACAGTACAAAACGCTAACCACTAGGTCATGTCCATATCGCCGTTCTCCAGGAACGGTCATCAAAGCCGGTAGGAACACTTTTAATGTACGTTGGTTCGTATTGTATTTTGAATGTGTGTTAAAATATGAGAAACGCTAAGAAACGTGAAATATAGAGGGTTGTGTACGTTATACGAAAACACTTTTGGAACCTCATTACGTTGTTATAGTCCATGCCATTACATCAGGTCATATTCTATCTGACGACCAGGAATAATGGCAATAGCTCTGAATCGCAGTTTTCATGGCAACTCTGTTGTAAGGTTGTCATGTTAAAAGAACATAACTTTCCCGTGCTTTCCACAATCCATCGATGTAATGGTTTTCCAGTGTCTATTTTAACTGTCCGGTCACACAGGAACAAATAGGCTCTGCTTCCGGGATATTTAACTGGTATATTTTCGTATGCAATAGTATGAATACCTGTCTGAGCGAGAGGTATTATTGGAAGCCTTATCTTGGTGAACCCATACAACAGCGGCTTTGTTTCCAGGTGTAGATCCTTCTTGATTGTGTTGCATACTGTTGCTTGGAGCACGAGGACGGATATTGCAACTGACATTTTCGCTTGAGGATTCTCACTGAATAAAAGTCACCGCATTTTGATTACCAAGGCTGGGGTACGACTTGTTGGAGGGCTCTTTCTGGATGGCTCTGGGTTCCCAAGTTGATCCTTATTCCGTTTTTTTTACAATGCTATTAAACACAGAGAATATCCACGTCTTGGAAATACTAAATTCCCGATCTGATTGTTGGTTTGTTTTTG
>NW_013672641.1:31271-33963 GCF_000517525.1 Limulus polyphemus
TGGTCTCACTGAGCTTTTATTGTTCTAGGATTACATGTATGTCAAGACCTACATTCTGGTCTCACTGAGCTTTTATTGTTCTAGGATTACATGTATGTCAAGACCTATGTTCTGGTCTTACTGAGCTTTTATTGTTCTAGGATTACATGTATGTCAAGACCTATGTTCTGGTCTCACTGAGCTTTTATTGTTCTAGGATTACATGTATGTCAAGACCTATATATTGATAAACCACATATAAATTTGTGTTTAAATTGTCCAATATACGTGATCACTACCTAACTGATTCAGCAAATGTACAGGTTCTTATGTGTCTGATGTGATGATACACCGTTGTTGTTTTTTTACCAATAAATAAAGACTTAGATTTAAGTTATTGTTTGTAAGTATAATAAGAATCAGTGTATCAGAAATACAAACTGAGAAGAACCAGCGTATCAGATTATACGTGCATGCTAACCAGTATATCAAAGTCATATGTTTATAAGAATTAATGGATCAAAAATAAACGATCACAAGAACCAGTTTATCAGAAATACAGAGTTGTAAGAACCATAGTATTAGAACTGCAGACTTCTAATAATAACCGTATCAAACCTACAGAGTTGTAAGAACCAGTTTATCAGAAATACAGAGTTGTAAGAACCATAGTATTAGAACTGCAGACTTCTAATAATAACCGTATCAAACCTACAAAGTTATAAGAACTTCACATTTCAAGGTTATCTCAACATCAAACAATATAACTTCTAAAGTCTAACAATTCAAGATCAACTTGACATCAAACAGTATAACGTCTAGAATCTAAAAATTCAATATTAACTTAACACCAAACAGTCTAATCTTTAGAGTTCAATATTTTTTTCAGAGTCAAACCCTGACTTTACCTTACCATCAAATGTTGTAAGTCCCGGATCTAGCAGCTCAGGTTTAATAACATACTCCTCCAAAATTTTCTTTGTTTGCCATTCCGAAATTATCTGAGTGGTCATGTACGTTTCCAAACAGCTTGACGTTGCCGTAGCTGTTGTGTTATACAGAATTAATTCGAGACCGTTGTTTTCATCAAAGCACCGCTCCTCGTGCTCTGGTAGTTTGAGACTGAAATCGAATTATATAATTAACACAAACTGTTCTATAAACAGGGAGAAATGAGATAATTAACATTGTTGGATGTAAATACAATAATAAGTTTGTTCTTATAAAGCCTAATTATTAAAGGCTTAATAAATATGCTTATATCAGCCTCAGAACTTTGTAAAAATCAATATTTACTGTAAGTCAAATTATGGATATGCACCTCTAACAAAATTACTGGTTGGGATAATAGGTTCGAAGTGTTTGTGACGTGATAGTAGTGACATTCTATCGTATGGTTAATATGGTAGCGCTAACTAACGCTGTCTTATTATGTGGTTAAGACGACCTCATTCACTTCTGACAGACTTAGAACATTCTCTCGTTGTGTTTGTTGAAGTAACAGTATTTACTTCTCACCGTTAAGAATTGTGTTTTATTATATTATTAACACGCCAGTATTACAGTTAGAACTATGTGTTATTGTGTGGTTAACATGACAGTATTTAATTATAACACCGTTAAGAATTGTCTTTTATTATATATTAACACGCCAGTATTACAGTTAGAACTATGTGTTATTGTGTGGTTAACATGACAGTATTTAATTCTAACACTGTTAGAGCTATGTGTTATTGTATGGTTAACATGACAGGATCTAATTCTAACACTGTTAGAACTATGTGTTATTGTGTGGTTAGCATGACAGGATATAATTCTAACACTGTTAGAGCTATGTGTTATTGTATTGTTAACATGACAGTATTTAATTCTAACACTGTTAGAGCTATGCGTTATTGTATGGTTAACATGACAGGATTTAATTCTAACACTGTTAGAGCTATGTGTTATTGTGTGTTTAACATGACAGTATTTAATTCTAACAGTGTTAGAGCTATGTCTTATTGTGTGGTTAACATGACAGTATTTAATTCTAACACTGTTAGAGCTATGTGTTATTGTGTGGTTAACATGACAGTATTTAATTCTAACACTGTTAGAGCTATGTGTTATTGTGTGGTTAACATGACAGTATTTAATTCTAACAGTGTTAGAGCTATGTCTTATTGTGTGGTTAACATGACAGGATTTAAGTCTAACACTGTTAGAGCTATGTATTATTGTATGGTTAACATGACAGGATTTAATTATAACACCGTTAAGAATTGTCTTTTATTATGTATTAACACGCCAGTATTACAGTTAGAACTATGTGTTATTGTATGGTTAACATGACAGGATATAATTCTAACACTGTTAGAGCTATGTGTTATTGTGTGGTTAACATGACAGGATCTAATTCTAACACTGTTAGAGCTATGTGTTATTGTGTGGTTAACATGACAGGATCTAATTCTAACACTGTTAGAGCTATGTGTTATTGTGTATACAACTACAGAGCTTCATAGAACGCAGGTCATAAATACCAAGTAAGTCGTGACACGCTAGTGCAGAGTTTATACAAAATATATTGCGACATGCTGCTACAGAGTTCTATAGAACGCAGGTCTTGAATAGAAAATATGTTGCTACAGAGTTCTATAGAACGCAGGTCTTGAATAGAAAATATGTTGCTACATGCTGCTACAGAACGCAGGTCTTGAATAGAAAATAT
>NW_013672641.1:34661-43111 GCF_000517525.1 Limulus polyphemus
AAAAACTGTCTTATAGAATAAGTAAAGAAAAGAATGTCACATAGGATAAGTATAAAAGAGAACAAAAACTGTCTTATAGAATAAGTAAAGAAAAGAATGTCACATAGGATAAGTATAAAAGAGAACAAAAACTGTCTTATAGAATAAGTAAAGAGAAGAATGTCACATAGGATAAGTAGAAAAGAGAACAAAAACTGTCTTATAGAATAAGTAAAGAGAAGAATGTCACATAGGATAAGTATAAAAGAGAACAAAAACGGTCTTATAGAATAAGTAAAGAAAAGAATGTCACATAGGATAAGTAGAAAAGAGAACAAAAACGGTCTTATAGAATAAGTAAAGAGAAGAATGTCACATAGGATAAGTAGAAAAGAGAACAAAAACGGTCTTATAGAATAAGTAAAGAGAAGAATGTCACATAGGATAAGTAGAAAAGAGAAAGAAAACTGACATTTATAGAATAAGCAAAGAGAAGAATGTCACATAGAATAAGTAAAGAGAATAAAGTCACATAAGATAAGTAGAAAAGAGAAGAAAAACTGCCATATATAGCATAAGTAAAGAGAAGAGTGTCATGTAGCATAAGTAGAAAAGAAAAAAGCAGTCACAAATTATAAGTAAAGAATAGAAGAAAGTCACACAGGATAGATAGAAAAGAGAAGAAAATCACATGGAATAAGTAAAGAGAAGAAAGTCACATAGGATAATTAAATCAAAAGAGAGAAAAGACCGTTATAGAAATGGATCAATCAAAATAGATAGACAAAAGAGGTAGATAGATAGATAGATTAAAACAGAGAGATGGAAAGAGACGCAGATAATTGACTGAAATAAAGAGAATTATAAATAGATAGAAGAGAACAAGAAATCGATAATTGAATTTATGATTGATTAAAATTAAGGAAATCATATTAAGCTTTTCCGAACCCCCCTCCCAACACACACACACACACACAGATATTTATGCTAAACCATCCTTTGCTGATGTAATTATCAAGCCAAACACGAACACACAATTAGTTTGGATTTCATGATACGCTTCACGTTTGTGTTAAAATTCGCTGCCGCAAGTGATTTCTAGCAACTGTAAAATGAATATTAGAACTTGAAATTTAAATAATAGATTATGTCCTTGTCCTATCTTTCAAGGGTAAATTAAACTCGTGAATTATCTACTTGCTTTTAGTTTACTGTGAGGAAAATAAGACAAAATTAGAGCGGATATGCCCGTCGTTAAGGTTAATTACATTTCCTGGACGTTAGAACGTTTTGGCGTAGGTTTCGATGCTGACAGCGTGAGCACCTTAATCTATATACATCTCAACTGATTTTCTAATATACGGGGAATTAAAACTTATATTACCGTGATGCGTTTTGGAAACGTTGGCGGCACGTGTTAAAATGTGTTAGACTGCTTCATGTTTAATTGAATACAGAAAAGCGCTAAAAGTCGATTCTGTAACTTTCAACAAATCTGACTGACTTTACGTGGTTTTGGTTCTCCATCAAAATTTTAGTATAATAGACGGAGTGTGGATGTCAGTATCTATGTATGTAACCTAAACTTCAGCGCCATCTATTGAATGGCACCCCAAACAAACATCCATAAAAAATTTCTCACTTTAAGTATTCAAGATTCAGACAATTAGAAAAATAACTACAGTATGTGCAAGAACCATTTCTTTATAACAGAACATAATTTTAAATAAAAGTACTCTCCTCACAACAAGAACACGACTTTCACTAGAACTGTACGTGAAGGTTTGGTTATATCTTTATTGGTGTAATGTTTAAATGTAGTACTGAGAAACTGGAGTTCTTAAAAAAGCTATTATTATTTTTTCAATAAACGGTACCACGTTTAATATATAAAAAACATTACAGTTTATATCAGTAAAATTAGTGAAACTTTTGAGCTTTGTACATGAAATCATTTTGATATAATAAGTTTTGTATGATTAAAGAGTACAATCCGAACACTTTTCCCGTGCAGTACTTCTGAGAAAAAAAAATCAATTTTCAGAAAATGTTCACTTTTTATAAATTTTTATTGAATGAGGTATAAATGTTACGATTAGTAATTACTAGAACAAACAGCCTCCCGTAGGACGCCGTTTCTGCTATTTAATCTAATTGTTACAATTTAACATGTTAAAATGTTTCAGTGGAGTTACAAATATGCTAATACCTCGTTTCTTAGCAATCGGTTAACTTTTATGCCTGATAATTCTAGCATTGTTGTAGAGGAACCGTCACGTGTTTCGTTATAATTCTGACGTAACTGTGTACTTTATCTTAAGCATCATGGCCGTGCAAGGAGGTCATATTTGATAGACCATGCGTTGTTTTACTTCATAATGTAGAACACAGTATTCAAAGACATCTTCAGCGAAATTGTGGTTTGGGTGTGGGAAACGTACACACTGCATTCTCAGAAAGTTGATAAGTGTTCCCTTTGGTAAAAAAAAAAAAGGTAGGTATATTAATATTGATTGGAAGGGTATATTCTAACCGTTATTAAAAGCTGCAGAGATGTTTATATGATACATGTGAATATGCCTCGCCTTTAACCCTTGATATATTTTGTTTGTTGTAAAGCATAAAGCTACAGAATGGTTTATTTGTGCTCTGCCCATCTTGGGCATCGAAACACGATTTTTAGCTTTATAAGCCTACTAACGTACCGCAGATCCCCCTGGAGGCCACTTGATATCATTGGATTAGCTTATCACAAGAGAGTAAGAATGAGTAAACCCTTTATTCCTCAAATGGGAAGTGGGAGGACTCAGTTCACGTAACTTTACATTCGCCTTCCTGAATATTCCTGATAAGTGGGAGGACTCAGTTCACGTATCTTTACATTCGCCTACCTGAATATTCCTGATAAGTGGGAGGACTCAGTTCACGTATCTTTACATTCGATTACCTGAATATTCCTGATAAGTGGGAGGACTCAGTTCACGTATCTTTACATTCGCTACCTGAATATTCCTGATAAGTGGGAGGACTCAGTTCACGTAACTTTATATTCGCCTACCTGAATATTCCTGATAAGTGGGAAGACTCAGTTCACGTAACTTTACATTTGCCTACCTGAATATTCCTGATAAGTGGGAGGACTCAGTTCACGTATCTTTACGTTCGCCTACCTGAATATTCCTGATAAGTGGGAGGACTCAGTTCACGTATCTTTACGTTCGCCTACCTGAATATTCCTGATAAGTGGGAGGACTCAGTTCACGTATCTTTACATTCGCCTACCTGAATATTCCTGAATGTATACTAGAAAATTACAATCGGCTGGAGTGATACAAGTTTAAAGAATAAATTTGGGAAGTAGTACAAAAAAAGTGCTCTAAATGCCTGTTCTGTCTATACTGCCACGGAAATGCCTTATAAGCAACTGTGTATTAAAGGAAAACAAAAAACTCCTCAACCTTCTTGAAAATTCGGATCATGTATCCATCAAACCACCAACGAAACAAGTAAAAAAAAAACGACTCCTGTAATTACCCCTACGTTAAATAAAATGAAAAAGAGAAGAATTTGAAGAAACTTAGTGGTAGATGTTTACATTGGACCTAATCGTCAATAGACCCAAAAGGAGTTAATGAGGAAGATTTCATAAAATGTATTAAGTTCAGATCTCTGTATTATTAGAAGAATGTGTTAAAATACAGCTGGTATAGAAGAGGTTCACGTTTCTTTACCATGGTGATAACTGTATTACATCAAGGCCTATAGACACACACATAAACCTGAAGTGTTTATTTTTCGAAATAATGATTTATAAGGCTGTAAACAGAGTGATTCTATTTCCACACACAGCTGACATATCCGAAGATCTATCACTCATGCGCTATTATTTACTTGTTCTATTAGAAGAAGCTATCAGAAAAAGGAAACGACTTATAGATAAAGGACGTAGATCGACTTGCACACTAAGAAGCTTGAACGAGTCTAAGAATTTTCAAATACATTCTGCTTTGTTTACAACGGTCTTATGCTGATAAGACAGTTGTAAAAAATTAGGCCTTACAGACAAAACACCTGATATCACCATGGAGATCCATGTATTATTTCAGAAATTTTTTTTACAGATATGTTGTTCGTGTCCAGAGATTAAAAGTGTATTTGTTTTGAAGTTCGCTCAAAGCTACACGAGGGCTATCTGGTCTAGCTGTCCCTAATTTAGCAGTGAAAGACTAGGGGGAAGGCAGTTAGTCAATACCACCCACTGCCAAATCGTGGGCTACTCTTTTACCAACGAATAGTTGTATTTGTTTTGAAGTTCGCTCAAAGCTACACGAGGGCTATCTGGTCTAGCTGTCCCTAATTTAGCAGTGAAAGACTAGGGGGAAGGCAGTTAGTCAATACCACCCACTGCCAAATCGTGGGCTACTCTTTTACCAACGAATAGAGGGATTGACCGTCATATTATACCGCTTTCACAGCTGAAGGGGTGAGCATGCTTTAGCAATGGGGATTGCGAGTCAAGCACCCTAACCACCACGTCATGCCAGGCCCATTAAAAGTGTAATAAGATAGCTACTGACAAAGGTGTTTTTATTGGGATACACAAGAAAGGTTCATGATTAATTATAAATAAAACTGTGCCATGTGATAAATCTGAATGTAGAAAATTTCAATCTGACAGGAGTGTTTTGTTTCGGGAGTCAAAGAGACGTAGAAAAAACACAGCACAAAAAATGTGAACACATGTTCCTAGATATAATACTTTTATGTCATAGGGTTTGGTTGTTTGAAGTTAAGCACAAAGTTACACCATGGGCTATCTGTGCTCTGCCCACAACGGGTATCGAAACATACCGCTGTGCCACTGGGGGGGCCTATGTTATAGAGATATTCCGATCAGTTGTTCTTTATTTAACTTAATAGTGCATTATTCTTCAGACATTTCTTATCTGGCTTAACAGTGCCATTGTTTATCAGACATTATTTATCTTGCTTAACAGTTCTATTGTTTCTCAGTTGTTTTTTATCTGGCTTAATAATACCATTGTTTTTCAGTTGTTCTTTATCTGGCTTAACAGTGCCATTGTTTCACAGACATTATTTATCTGGCTTAACAGATCCATTGTTTCTCAGACATTCCTTATCTGGCTTAACAGTGCCATTGTTTCACAGACATTATTTATCTGGCTTAACAAGTCCATTGTTTTTCAGGCATTCCTTATCTGGCTTAACAGTGCCATTGTTTCTCACACATTATTTATCTGGCTTAACAGATCCATTGTTTCTCAGACATTATTTATCTGGCTTAGCAGGTCCATTGTTTATCAGACATTATTTATCTGGCTTAACAGGTCCATTGTTTTTCAGGCATTCATTATCTGGCTTAACAATGTCATTGCTTCTCACGTTCTTATCTCACCTAACAGTAATTCTACGTGGCCATTGTTTCTTAATGTTGTGCTTTGCATCCCATGCTAAGGTAATCAATTTAAAGAAAATTATGAAATGTTAAGACAATTTATCATACATGAAGGTTATTTTTCCTAAATTTTTCATCTTTGTAATACATGAAGTACATCAATGTTCCAAACTGTTTTATCTTTGTCGAGATATTTTGATGATGTGGACAGAAAATTGAATTTATTAGCAAAGAATCACGAACACCAACAAATATTCAATTTTCCATGAACTTAGTGCTTAACCAAAGTAAAAAAAAGTAATAATTTGCGTAATTTTCATGTCTCAGTATTGGCTACTTTTCTCTTTTTTTAGCGGAATATAGGTAAGTAAAGAAACGACTATTGTTGAAACTAGGGTGGCAAGTTGGTTTAGTATTTCATTTATCTCGTTATGTCTATTCACCGATCAAAGGAAAGTTTCTTATAAGCGAAATAAATTAGTTTCTTCAGTGAAAAATGTAGCTGTAGAAAAATGAGAGTAAGTAGGCTTAGCAAGTCCATAAAAAGGAATTGAATTGACTGCACTCAATGCTATTAATTGTCTGATACAAAGAGCTCCAAACTACATTCTATTACACCATGTTTATATAGACATTGAACTCAGCAAGAGATTATCTGATTGAACAAGTTGGGTTGAACAAGAAGTTTTATTGGTTTTGTGGATGAAAGGGATAAAGCCTCGCCCGGTTCGATTTTTTCTCGATAAATAAAGGTTTTTAATCTCTTGATATTTATCATCTCTGATAATCTTTAAAACAAATATTTATTTTTTCATAAAGATCAAACAAAAGTAGTTTTCCTGAGCTTTAAAAGAAACTTATGATGTTTGTTTATCCTAAATTGGGTAGATTTAGGTTTTGAATAGAAGAAACACATAATATTTGTCTTAATAAATTGGAAAGATTTAGGCATTGAAGAAAAGGAACACATAATATTTGTCTTACTAAATTGGGTAGATTTAGGCATTGAATAGAAGAAAAATATTTTTTGTCTTACTAAATTGTGTCGATTTAGGCATTGAAGAAAAGAAACATAATATTTGTCTTACTAAATTGTGTCGATTTAGGCATTGAAGAAAAGAAACATAATATTTGTCTTACTAAATTGGGTAGATTCCTAAATCTACCCAATTTAGTAATACAAATATTATGTTTCTTTTCTTCAATGCCTAAATCGACACAATTTACTAAGACAAGTATTATATGTTTCTTTTCTTCAATGCCTAAATCTACCCAATTTAGTAAGACAAATATTATGTGTTTCTTTTCTTCAAAATCTGAATCTACCCAATTTAGTAAGACAAATATTATGTGTTTCTTTTCTTCAAAACCTGAATCTACCCAATTTAGTAAGACAAATATTATGTTTCTTTTCTTCAATGCCTAAATCGACACAATTTAGTAAGACGAAAAACATTTTTCTTCTATTCAATGCCTAAATCTACCCAATTTAGTAAGACAAATATTATGTGTTTCTTTTCTTCAAAACCTAAATCGACCCAATTTAGTAAGACAAATATTATGTTTCTTTTCTTCAATGCCTAAATCGACACAATTTAGTAAGACAAGTATTATATGTTTCTTTTCTTCAATGCCTGTGATATACTTGTTTCTTCAAAATATGCCCCAGTGGTTCAGGTTCAAGTCTGCGAGATTACAACGCTAAAAATTGGGTTTTAAAACCCAATTTAATAAGATAAATATTATGTCTATCTTCTATTCAAAACCTAAATCGACCCAATTTAGCAAAACAAATATTATGTGTTTCTTTTCTTCAAAACCTAAATCTTCCCAATTTAATAAGACAAATACTATGTGTATCTTCTATTCAAAGCCATTGTCTCTTTAACCATATCTTTCAAAACTATTTAGAAACTAACTTGTTTGTGAGTTCATGAATCTAGAAAAAAAAATATGCAGAAAGGTGCTGTCAGCGTTGTAGTTAATCCCATTAAATCCTACTGTGTTTTAGTTTATTTTTACATAGAAAATGGGTTATTTCACTCACCATTTTTTCCTTAAAATGAAACGATATGTCGACCCCACCGGAAGGGATAATTGTGTATGAAAAGGTCAGTAAATTACAGATTAAAGTTAGGGATGAGTAATTTAACATACGAGCATGTTCCGTCAATCAAATTAACATAAACTAGAATAACTTATGTTTACATTCACTCGTGTAACCTTTTAGTGTCAAATTAAGTTCGTAAAATTCTCCTTCTTCTGTAAAATACAACGAGGAACTTCAAAGTCTGAATCTACCCAACTTAGCAAGGCAGATCAAAGAACTTCTAAGACACACACAAATAAAGACTAGATTGTAATAGAGATACGTAATGTGTACTTCAGGTGCGAGATTCACTTGACAGACGTAGTGAGCAGTTTTCTTGCACAGAGAGTACCGTTTTGTGTATTTAGTCTCTAGAAAAGTTTTACCCATCAGAACATTGTCCATTTTCTTCGGACTACTTATCGCAGAAACGTGGAAAAAGTATATGTGGTCGCTATCTGGTGATATAAGATATAATCACATACACTTGCAAGGTTGTTTTCATACTCCCTTTGATATCGCAGAAAGGTGGAAAAAGTATATGTGGTCGCTATCTAGTGATATAAGATATAATCACATACACTTGCAAGGTTGTTTTCATACTCCCTTTGATATCGCAGAAAGGTGGAAAAAGTAAATGTGGTCGCTATCTGGTGATATGAAATATAATCACATACACTTGCGAGGTTGTTTTCATACTCCCTTTGATATCGCAGAAAGGTGGAAAAAGTATATGTGGTCGCTATCTAGTGATATAAGATATAATCACATACACTTGCAAGGTTGTTTTCATACTCCCTTTGATATTGCAGAAAGGTGGAAAAAGTATATGTGGTCGCTATCTAGTGATATAAGATATAATCACATACACTTGCAAGGTTGTTTTCATACTCCCTTTGATATTGCAGAAAGGTGGAAAAAGTATATGTGGTCGCTATCTAGTGATATAAGATATAATCACATACA